>NW_025933291.1:14328-121460 GCF_000764305.2 Hyalella azteca
GTGCTGTACTGATAGCGTTCTTCACCAGATGCAGAGTAGCAATTGTGCTCCTGTCTCTTATACACATCTAGATGTGTATAAGAGACAGGCATAATACATCATCCACTTCAGCATAATACATCATCCACTTCAGCATAATGCATCATTCACTTCAGTATAAAACATCATCCACTTCAGCATAATTCATCATCCACTTCAGCAAAATGCATCATCCACTTCAGCATAATGCATCATCCACTTCAGTATAATACATCATCCACTTCAGTATAATGCAGCATCCACTTTAGTAAAATGCAGCATCCACTTCAGTATAATACATCATCCACTTCAGTATAATGCATCATCCACTTCAGTATAATACATCATCCACTTCAGCATAATGCATCATCCACTTCAGTATAATGCAGCATCCACTTCAGCATAATGCATCATCCACTTCAGTATAAAACATCATCCACTTCAGTATAATGAATCATTCACTTCAGTATAATACATCATCCACTTCACTATAATGCTTCATCCACTTCAGTATAATGCACCATCCACTTCAGTATAATACATCATCCACTTCAGTATAATGCTTCATCCACTTATTATCATGCAGTATCCACTTGAGTTCAATGCAGTTTCGCTTACCGAAACTATACGCATCCTAAATGATTCAATGCTGTTTAAAAACATTAGCCTTTTTTTTATTAAATTTCGTAGATCAGGAATTTCTTTCAAATTTGTTCAATTCTTCTTCACTATGCTCGGTTGAGACCGTGTAAGTTACTGAAAACGATGAACGTAAATTTTCAACCATTTTCTCGAGTGTAAAGTTGTTATCGTATTTAATAGTGATAATGTTTTCACAGCATGCGGCTCAGAAACATTGCTGGTTGGTTCGCTGGGTGATCCTGTAAAAGTTTCGTTGAAAGTTACGGCCGCGCTATCGCCGGCCGTTATCTGGCCTCTACAGTAAAGGTCAGACTGGATTTTCAAACGTGCGTTTAAACGTAATTGCCTCTGAGGAAAGTTTACGTCGTACTCCATAATTGCGTGAGAATTGGCTTGCTGCTACACCGCCGTACGCTTTACTAACCATGCACGGTCACTATATGTATAGAATAGAATAGAAGTGTCGGCGCTGAAGAAATAGGCCCATGGCCTGTTGCCGATCCTTGATTCTTGAATAATATTTATATATTTACATATCTTGAACATAATATTCATTTACCTTTTACCTTTTCTTACAATACATAAAATACATATTTTTATTTTGACCTTCTTCAATAAATGAAATATGAGCAATTATTGAGTATGACTAATAGTTTTCAAGCAATGTTAGTTTATAATGGTTTAATTTCAGGAAAAAAATGCTTTGCTACTTAGGTTGCACAACGCACGAAATTTTATATGTTTCCAGACCTTTGCATTACGAAATAGACATAAAAATATTGTATTAGAAATAAGTTACACAAGATTACGTTTTATAATACAAATATAACGCCCTGCTAAGCGAAATTTACGAGTGCCGTTTCGATTTCTATTAATTACAGATTAATCAATGTTATTAATTCTATTATTTTTCGTAAGCCAGCCATTTCTTTCTCAGGCGGGATGATTTCGTGCATTACCGCTAAAAATACTATTGTATACGAGTATACAGATAAGCATTCATTTAATTCTATCATATCAAAATTTTGATATCACATCGCACAGTCATCGCGTCTTGCTTTTATTTTATAGCGACTTCAATGTTAATTGGAAAACAATTTTTGCAACTACTCGTTGTAGAGAGCGTCGTATCGTCTGCAGGTTTCTTCACCTTCGCTTGTTCAGGCGCATGGAAGTTCTGCCAATTTGTCCACTCATTGCAAGACCGCAAAACTTCGCCTCTTCAGTGAAGGTTTAGCGAATAAAGAAAAGATTGTATTAGAAATAAGTTACACTAGATTAGATTTTATAATACAAATATAACGTTCTGCTAAGCGAAAATCACGAGTGCCGTTTCGATTTCTATTAATTATACATTAATCAATGTCATTAATTCTATTATTTTTCGGAAGCCAGCCATTTCTTTCTCAGGCGGGATGATTTTGTGCATTACCGCTAAAAATACTATTGTAATACGAGTATATAGATACGCATTCATTTAATTCTATCATCTCAAAATTTTGAGATATACAGTCATCGCATATTGCTTTTATTTTATAGCGACTTCAATGTTAATAGGAGAACAATTATTGCAACTCCTCGTTGTAGAGAGCGTCGTATCGTCTGCAGGTTTCTTCACTTTCGCTTGTTCAGGTGCATGGAAGTTCTGCCAATTTGTCCACTCATTGCAAGACCGCAAAACTTCGCCTCTTCAGTGAAGGTTTAGCGAATAAAGAATGGAGTTTAGAGGACGTGGATCTCCATTGATTGCTTTGAGTGGCTCTTTTGTTGGACAATGTGTGGTGTTTACTCCACCGCCAAGTGCTGAGCTGGAAGATTGCTGATCCACGATGTTTGGGCACACAAATTAACCGAAAACATCCAATTCCAAATTGGCGCGAAAATTCCCTGTATTGGCGAGAAAATTCCTTATATTGGTGCAAAATTTTGAAAATTCCTTATAGTGACAAGGAAATTTTTTTCCTTGCTTTGGATAAAAAATTTCTCGTTGTTCGAATGAAATTTCCGGTGCTGGAAAGGAAATGTTCAGTATTAGCTAAGAAATTCCCAGTATTGGCTATAAACCTGCCGGTATTGGCTTGGGAACTTCCAGTATAAGGTAAAAAACTTTCTTGTTTGTATGGAAATTCAGGTATTTACTGGCAAATTCCCAGCATTGGCATGAGAAAGCCCGGTATTGGCTGCAAAGTTCAAGGTGGTTGTGACGAAATTCCCAGCATTGCTTGGAAATTTCAGATAATGGTAAGAAAATTCCCGGTTTGAGCAAAGAAGTTTGCAGTGTTGCTTGGAAATACCCGCTTTTGGTTAGTAAATTTCATCTATTGACAAGGAAATTTTAGTTCCAGAAATTCGAGCTGATGCAGCGGAGGCGCATCGCCAGCCAATATTTTCAATTGGATATTGGCTGGTGAGAGACACATGGAGGACCATAAATTTAGAATGAAGAACATGAACATTTTAAATTTGCAGTTTGCGGACCTCAAGTGTCTTGATATTTGGGCCTGCACAGCAGCGAGTTGGACGGAACCTTTAGATGAGTGAAATATTAATAGGAATCTATATGAGCGAAATATTCATAGGAAAATCAAAAAGCGTATACTTGTGCGTAAAATTTATTGTCATAGAGTTCACATGTGCCAATCACAGCTTGAATCCTGTAACGAGCGCTGAATTATGCAGCATACAATATACATAGATGGGCTTAAGTATCGTTATTATTCATTTTCGGAGCATCTTGATAGTTTTTATCATTGTTTTTTTTTCTCAAACTTGTGTTCTATTTTAATAAGTTTCATATTTCTGTTTTTACTTGTGTTATATTATTTCAATATTTTTTATATTTTCATTTTTTATTCTTATTTAAATTTCGAGAAAATGAGAAAAAGATTTTTTTAACTCCTAAGATCGTTTTCAGATTTATTTGTCATAGAGCATCTATGACATCACTGCTAGTGTTACTTTAGTTAATATATATTTAGTTTATATATTTAGTGTTTGTGATGATAGTGAATTTCGTGTGATAATTTAGGTAGCACTGGTGCTCAGGTCAAGTTCCATTAAATCATCTTTTTTATATTTCACTATTATTTTCGATTTCCGAACTTCACCTTTCAGTTCAGTCATTACGAGAAGTGAATTAGTGAATGTCATTAGCTGGGGATCTTCTTTACTCCGAATTGACTTTTCATCAGTTATTTTAATTAGCAATAAACTTTCTAAAATACCCAACATTATCCCTTGTTCGATGAAAGTTTGTGATGTTTGGTCTGGTAGGCGACCAATCACTGTCGAGCTTAAAATAGCGTTCAAATTTTGTTATTTTGTGCCTAATATTTTTGTCTATTTTTTTATTGAAGACGCATTGAAGGAATATAAATACTCATGTTTCCTTTAATTCTTAAATATATCAAGAAATATTGAAGAATATCATGAAATAGGTCAAGAGTTATGGATATTTCTCCAATATTTCTTATAGAATATATCGATAGATTTTTATTTTAATTGTAATATCTCAATTGAAAGTTACGGATAACAAGTGAAGAGCCATAAGATATAAGCCACTGCTCGGTAATAAAGAGTAAATTGTCTGTTATATACATTGATTATAAGATTGCCTGTTAAATAGATTGATTACAAGATTGCCTGATAAATAGATTGATTATAAGATTGCCTGTTAAATAAATTGATAATAAGATTGCCTGTTAAATAGATTGATCATAAGATTGCCTGTTATATCGTTCAAATTTTGTTATTTTGTGCCTAATATTTTTGTCGATTCTTCTATTGAAGACGCATTGAAGGAATATAAATACTCATGATTCCTTTAGTTCTTAAATATATCGAGAAATATTGAGAAATATCAAGAAATAGGTCAAGAGTTATGGATATTTCTCCAATATTTCTTAAAGATAATATCGATAGATTTTAATTTTAATTGTAATATCTTGATGGAAAGTTACGGGTAACCAGTGAAGTGGCATAAGATATAAGCCACTACTCGGTAATAAGGAACAAATTGTCTGTTAAATAGATCGATTATAAGATTGCTTGTTAAATAGATGGATTATAAGATTGCCAGTTAAATAGATTGATTATAAGATTGCTTGTTAAATAGATTGATCATAAGATTGCCTGTTAAATAGATTGATTATAAGATTGCTAGATTGATTATAAGATTGCCTGTGAAATAGATTGATTATAAGATTGCCTGTTAAATAGATTGATTACAAGATTGCCTGATAAATAGATTGATTATAAAATTGCCTGTTAAATAGATTGATTACAAGATTGTCTGATAAATAGATTGATCATAAGATTGCCTGTTAAATAAATTGATTATAATATTGCCTGTTAAATAGATTGATTATAAGATTGCCTGGTAAATAGATTGATCAAAAGATTGCCTGTTAAATAGATTCATCATTAGATTGCCTGTTAAATAGATTAATTATAAGATTGTCTGGTAAATAAATTGATTGTAAGATTGCCTGTTAAATAGATTGATCATAAGATTGCCTGTTGAATAGATTGATTATAAGATTGCCAGTTAAATATATTAATTGTAAGATTACTTGTTAAATAATTTGATTATAAAATTGCCTGTTAAATAGTTTGATCATAAGATTGCCTAGTATATAGATTGATTATAAGTTTGTCTGTTAAATAGATTGATTATAAGATTGGTTGTTAAATAAATGTATCATAATATTGCCTGTTAAATAGCTTGATCATAGGATTGCCTGTTAAATAGATTGATTATAAGATTGCCTGTTAAATTGATTGATTAAAAATTGCTTGTTAAATAAATTGATTATAATGTTGGCTGTTAAATAGCTTGATCATATGATTGTCTGTTAAATAGAATGATTGTAAGATTGCCTGTTAAATAGATTGATTATAAAATTGCCTGTCAATTAGATTGATTATATGATTTCCTGATAAATAGATTGATTATAAGATTGCCTGTTAATTAGATTGATTATAAAGTTGCCTGTTAATAGATTATTTATGAGATTGCCTGTTAGATAGCTTAATTATAAGATTGCCAGTTAAATGCTTAGGTTGTTATAAGATTCGTGCAAAGACCTGACGCGAGCCCGCGGCTGTTGGTGCACTAGCACTGATCACGCGATGGCGACCAAAGGCCTGTGTTATTTCTGTTCTTTTATTCACTGGCCATCATTTTCTTTAATGATATTTACTTATTTTGTAATGGTGACGGTTTAGTTATTTTTCTAACTGTCCCATATAATGACTGTCTATATACTAACTGCCTATATACTGACTGCCTATATACTGACTGCCTATATACTGACTGCCCATATACTGACTGTCTATATACTAACTGCCTATATACTGACTGCCTATATACTGCCTGCCTATATACTGACTGCCCATATACTGACTGTCTATATACAGACAGCCTAAATGCCTTACTGCCTATATACTGACTGTCCATATATTGACTGCCTAGAAACTGACTGCCTATATACTGACTGCCTATACACTGTCCGCCGAATACACTGACTGCCTATACACTGTCCGCCCAATACACTGACTGCCTATACACTGTCCGCCGAGTACACTGACTGCCTTGCATGCCAGTGCGCCACAGCAACAGCGGCTGAGCGCAGACAATCAAGATAAACATGACAATTGCGGGGCGATGCGCGCGCCAGCGATGCGGCGAAACTGCGCCAGTTATTTTACACACTAATTCTGGTTAAACAAATATTTAATTGAAAAGTTATATGATTCGAAACTATTTTTCATTGCTATTTTGCTTGAGTAGGACACTGAGTTAGGAGTTTAGAAAATTAGTCAATGTAAGTTTTTCGTCTTGATGATGGATGGTAATTGGAAGTTCTAGAACTATAAAATTGTCGAAAAATATAACGTATAATGAGCGTCATGTGCTTAAGTGAAGCTAGTGACATGGAAATATTTCATTTGGTGTCATATTGGGTGCTAGAAATTTCTGCAGATTATTAATTGCAGGTAATTTTTCAGTAATATTAACTTTACACAGAGTATACACTGTATTTTCTTATTTAATTCAATAAAATTATCATGCTTTTTTTCAAGTTTAATAGCTAGATAAAGTTATTCTAAATTCTAAAAATTGAATACTTCATTATTCTTCCGCTGAAATTCACGGGCGAACCCAATTTAACATTCTTGTCACCTTCAAAGGATCTAAAAACTGGAATATTTTCTCGCTTTATTATCCATTAATAACAGAGATTTTATGTTCTTCGTGACCATTTCTGACTTTTATCCTGCGTAGTTTCTGATAAGATCGCCGATCAGACTGAGAATTTTAGTTACTTATATTGTTATCTGCCGTTCTCAGAGAAGTGAGCGGGTCATTGTCCGAATAGTGGTGCAACTTTTGCCATAGTTTGGGCCATACTAAACAATTTATTTTTTCTTAAAAAATGCGTATTAGTTCTACTTCCACTCTCTTCTCGTGCCATAAGTAGCGTGCGCATGCCCAAAAGTGTGTCACTATTTGGGCAATATGCCCCACTTATTTTTCTGCGTGTTCACTTATTTTTCCCAAACCAGTAGATTTTTTATTAATTTTAAGGTTTTTAAGTTTTCCGAGCGACACGAATTGACGTTTAAAAAAGTTTCTACGTTATGGGGCAGACGTGTTGAAAGCGTTGTCCGTTCACCCATAAAAATATATGGTTATATTGTCCGAAATGGTGAAACACTTTCTGTACGTTTCACTGATATAGGCACTTTTAACCCGACTAAACTGAGTCAGGGGGACAAGCACAAGGGCAACAAGTGCGTGGCAATCAGTGCAAAGACTCACTCATTTCTTTGAGTGTACAAGGTGATAAAAACTTGTTCAAATCTACTGTTTATCTACTGTTTATCTACTGCATATCTACTGTTTTTCTACAGTTCATCTACTGTTTATCTACTGTTCACCTACAGTTTAATTACTGTTTACACATAGTTTATCTACTGTTTACTTACTGTTTATCTATTGTTTATCTACTGTTTGTTTAAGTTTTTTCTCTCCTATTCGTTGCTGTCAACTAATTAGGTTGTGACGGACAATCTTGTAAACCAATAATTTCTAATTAACGATACAACCCAGCTTCTGTTCCTACTAACAAAGGACACTCAGAGCAATAAGAAGGTTCTCGTCTAAATAGTGAGGCAAGTTTCGCGCTTGTGAATGAGTTTGAAGTTGTGAAGTTTCACCTATACACTGTCCGCCGAATACACTGACTGCCTATACACTGTCCGCCCAATACACTGACTGCCTTGCATGTCAGTGCGCCACAGCAACAGCGGCTGAGCGCAGACAATCAAGATAAACATGACAATTGCGGGGCGATGCGCGCGCCGGCGATGCGGCGAAACTGCGCCAGTTATTTTACGCACAAATTCTGGTTAAACAAATAAAAAAAAGTTATGTGGTGGGGAATAACTTTTCATAGCTATTTTACTTGAGTAAGACACTGAGTTAGGAGTTTAGAAAGTTGGTAATTGTAATTTTTTCGACTTGATGGATTGTAATTGGAAATTTTAGAATTATATTGTTGAAAAAGATAACGTATGATGAGCGTCATGTGTTTAAGTGAAACTAGTGATATGGAAATATTTTTATTTGGTGTCATATTCGATGCTGGAAATTTTCGCACACTATTAATTGCCGATAATTTTTCAGTAGTAATAATTTTACACTGAGTACATACTGCATTTTCCGATTTAATTTAACACATCCTCATACTTTTTTTCAAGCTTGCAAGCATAAATTTATTTTAAGTTTTATGCCAATTCCTTCAGTAAACCTCCACCCGAATTCTAAAAATTGAATTCTTCAGTATTCCACAACCTGAAATTCACAAGAGAACCCAATTTGCCATTCCTGCCACCTTCAAAAGATCTAAAAACTGAAATATTTTCTCGCTTTATCATCCATTAATAACAGAGATTTTATGGTCTTAGTGACCATTTCTGACTTTTATCCCGCGTAGTTTCTGATAAGATCGCCGATCAGACATAGAATTTGGTTACTTATATTGTTATCTGCCGTTACCACTCAGAGAAGTGAGCGGGTCATTGTCCAAACAGTGGTGCAATTTTAGCCATAGTTTGGGTCATTCTAAACAGTTTTTTTTTCTTAAAAAGTGCGTATTAGTTCTACGTCCACTCTCTTCTCATGTTTTAAATGGCGCCTGACCAAAGTGTGCAACTATTTGGACAATATGTCCCATTCATTTTTTTGAGTGTTTCACTTCACTTGTTTTTTTTGCCAGAACATTTTTTTATTAACTTTAAGGTTTTTAAATTTTGCAAGCGACACGAATTGACGCTTAAAAAAAGTTTCTATTTTATGAGGCGGGCGTGTTGAAGGCACTGTCATCCGTTAACCCATAAAAATTAATTGGTCATATTATCCCAACTGGTGAAACACTTTCTGAACGAACCATTGATATACGCACTTTTAACCCGACTAAACAGAGTCAGGATGACTAACACAAGAACAAGAAGTGCGTCGCCGTCAGTGCAAAGTCTCACTCATTTCTTTGAGTGTACAAGGTAATGGGAGTATCGATAGTGAAAACTTGTTCATACGACGAGACTTGAGTTTTCAACTGTTTGTCTTGTTTGTCTACTCTTTAGCTACTGTTTATCTTCAGTTTGTATATTGTTTTTCTAATGTTTATCTGTTGTTTTTCTACTGTTTATATTCTGTTTATCTACTGTTAACCTACTGTTAATCTACTATTTATCTACTGTTTATCTACTGTTTATCTACTGTTTATCTACTGTTTATCTACTATTTATCTACTGTTTGTCTACTGTTTATCTACTGTTTATTTACTGTCTATCTAATATTTATCTACTGTTTATCTACTGTTTATCTACTGTTTGTCTACTGTTTATCTACTGTTTATCTACTGTTTATCTACTGTTTATCTACTGTTTATCTACTGTTTATCTACTGTTTATCTACTGTTTATTTACTGTCTATCTAATATTTATCTACTGTTTATCTACTGTTTATCTACTGTTTGTCTACTGTTTATCTACTGTTTATCAGCTGTTTATCTACTGTTTACCTAGTGTTTATCTACTGTATATCCACTGTTTACCTACTGTTTATCTACTGTTTATCTACTGTTTATCTAATGTTTATCTACTGTTTACCTACTGTTTGTCTACTGTTTATCTACCGTTTATCTACTGTTAATCTACTGTTTATCTACTGTTTATCTACTGTTTATCTACTGTTTATCTACTGTATATCCACTGTTTACCTACTGTTTATCTACTGTTTACCTACTGTTTGTCTACTGTTTATCTACCGTTTATCTACTGTTTATCTACCGTTTATCTACCGTTTATCTACTGTTAATCTACTGTTTATCTACTGTTTATCTACTGTTTATCTACTGTTTATCTACTAATTATCTACTATTTACCTACTGTTTATCTACTGTTTATCTACTGTTCATCTACTGTTTATCTACTGTTTATCTACTGTTTATCTACTGTTTACCTACGATTTGTCTACGTTTTTTCTCTCCTGTTCGTTGCCGTCAACTCATTAAGTAATGACGGACAATCTGGGTAACCAATAATGTCTGATTAATATCTCTTAATCCCAAAAATGTCTAATTAACATCTTTTTAACCAACAATGTCTAATTTACATCTTGTTAACCAATAATGTCCAATTAACATCTTGTTAACCAGTAATGTCTAATTAACATCTTTTTAACTAATAATGTCTAATTAACATCTTTTTAACCAATAATGTCAATTAACATGTTTTTAACCAATAATGTCTAATTAATATCTTGTTAACCAATAATGTCTAATTAACATCTTTTTAACCAATAATGTCAATTAACATCTTTTTAACCAATAATGTCTAATTAACATCTCGTTAACCAATAATGTCTAATTAACGATACATCCACGCTAACCCACTAACAAATGACACTCAGAACAATAAGTAGGTCTTTGTCTAAATAGTGAGGCACGTTTCGCGCTTGTGTCAGTCACCCTGACCCAGATTAGCCCGGCAAAAAAGCTTTTCAAAGCTAGCTTCGCTCTCTGATTTATTTGTCCACGAGATAATAAGTCATTATTTCGTCAGTATCCCATTCATTTTTTCTGTAATCACGCTAGAAGTGCGTGAATACGATTAAAACTCTATGCAGGAAATATGTAATAAATGCAATAAACTAATCAACTAATTAACATGCATTCGCACGCTAATTTATTGATTTTATTATCCCTAATTTAATGAGAGATATGTGAATGAATTTTATCCGACAATTTTCACACAATTTCCTTTTTTAGGGGAAAAACTGCGGAATTTTAACCTGGGCCAAATTATGCTCTCTAAAAGCCGCTCTCGAATTTTTCCCACAGAGAAAAATGTTTAAAAATTTAGATGGGCTTTTTAGCATAACATGAAAACCTGTTTACGGAAGCCGCGGTCTAAATCAGTGTAGGCATCTGGTCAAGTAATAATTTTCATTTTTAAAATTCGCTTCAAATTTTTGCAGGTGAATATTTGCATTATATTTCGAGTAATCACACAGATTTTTTACTATTTTTTAAGAAAAAAAAAGAATGGCTGGAGTTGTGCATCTGACCGCAGCTCGAGTTCAGCTTAGCGCGCATTAATCCTTCGTACGCTCAGGCTGGAATTTTTGCAGCTGCACGCAATTTGGCAAGTGCAGCATCTGCTCGGCATCTGAAGTGCAGCATCTGCTCAGCAGCATCTGCTCGGCATCTGAAGAGCAGCATCTGCTCGGCATCTGAAGAGCAGCATCTGCTCGGCATCTGAGGAGCCGGATCTGGGAAATCAACCTAAAATTTCCGGTTTTCCGTTTTCCTAAGGGGAAAATTTAGCTGGTATAACAGGGCTCCTGCCTTTATTAAACTGACTTGCATGAGTCTGTAAACATTTTTATTTTAATTTCGAACGTAGATCAACTAGGGAGTTTTTTTTAGAAACTAAAAGAAAACAAATGAAAAATACGTAATGTCTTCAAATCTGCTTACATGGAAATTGTGGGCGCGATATTTAATAATTCATTAGTTAATTAAATTGCAGTGCAAGTCTTTGGTTCGTTGAAGATTTTTACGAATTATTCTCAGCCTTTACATCTTGCTACCACAAATAATAATTATAAAGAAATTAAAACAAATTAGACCAATTACTACTTGTCTATGATGAAGAAAATGCAATGTTCAAAAGCCTCATGAGTTTATTGATTACGTTTATTGTTATATGTGTAAAAAATGAAATGTATTTTAAGTGGGGGCAACGTTGATAACTAGCAGGAGTTTCGCATGCAATTTTATTGCTGAATTTATGAATGATGAACTATACTTAACTTTTATTATTTATTATCTACTATATATTAATAATGACAAAACTGAACGGCGACGGGGCACAAAAGGTGTCACATTATAAACCATATAAAGTAGTAATGTGTATAGAACTTATATTTTATTAATACATATGTAATATTAAATAATATAATATTGTAACTACTTCGCATTTGTTTTGATAATTTAACATTATATTTGCTTACCCTTGACTTGAAGCGATGAATGGGCAAATGATTTGCCAATTTATTTTTGACGATTGATACAACGTATCATGAATTAAATCATCGCCTGCCAATCATCTGCCCACTATACCGTGAATAATATTACCGCCTGCGATGCTCTAGAATTATTCATGTTATAGCATTGGAAGAACACTAGAGAACAGGCCTATGAACACTAGATAACAGGTCTGTGAACACTAGAGAACAGGCCTGTGAACACTAGATAACAGGCCTGTGAACACTAGAGAACAGGTCTGTGAACACTAGCTAACAGGCCTGTGAACACTAGAGAACAGGTCTGTGAACACTAGAGAACAGGACTGTGAACACTAGAGAACAGGACTGTGAACACTAGAGAACAGGTCTGTGAACACTAGATAACAGGCATGTGAACACTAGATAACAGGTCTGTGAACACTAGAGAACAGGACTGTGAACACTAGATAACAGGCCTATGAACACTAGAGAATAGGACTGTGAACACTAGCTAACAGGCCTGTGAACACTAGAGAACAGGACTGTGATCACTAGAGAACAGGCCTGTGAACACTAGAGAACAGGACTGTAAACACTAGATAACAGGTCTGTGATCAGTTTATAACAGGCCTGTGAACACTAGAGAACAGGTAGTAGCCTAGACATCCACATTGAAACTACTTTTCGTATCTAATTCCCAATTCTGCACTACACTGAGTAATACAAGCAACTTTACAATAGTACATTGGCTTACAGTAGAAGGATTAGCGTCCAGAGCTAGTCTATGTTAAATATTAATACATATATTACCATACCAACCATAAACATAAACCTGGCAAGGCGGTATCTTGCAGTGTCTTAAACTCAGAAAAATCAATATGTAATATTGTCAAATAGTGACACACGTTCTGCTCGTAGCATTGATACGTCCAATTACCGGACCAAAAGAGGTCAGAATGATCTACACAGGGGCAAATGTGCATTGATTTGTAGACAAAGTCAAACTGATTTCTCTGATTTTACAATTTAGTGAATGTATACAAAAATGATTCATACAGACAAGTGCATCAACATTTATGTTATTATATTATTATTAATATATTTATTCATTATTCATGAATTATTTTAGTTAAGTGACAGAGAAGTCCATGAGTATGAGGCTGTAGGTGAGTATGGCGTTCAGCAGCTGTGGCAAGAGAGGAAGCATGAGTAAAACATTTATGTTTACATTAATTAACATTGGTATTTCATTATTTGGACCCATGGTATCCACAATTTTCAACTATATAAAAAACATGAATTTAGTGACGTTCCCTATACCCAATAAAAACAGTTCGGTAGTATTAATCCGTATATAATGTATAATTTTAAATCCGAATTTACTGTTCAATGAATATTAGATTACATCGAATTGTATTAGATATATTAGGTGTAATAATGTTTATAACATAATTATAATATAATTTTTCTTGACTTATTCTGGTATAGACTGACGGGCAGTGTGCAGTAGCCCCCCATATTAGATATATTAGGTATAATAATCTTTATAATATAATTATAATATAATTTATCTTTCATTATTCTGGTATAGACTGACGGGCAGTATGCAGTAGCCCGCCAGGGAGAACAGCCCCAGCACATCACAGCCGCCCCCGCTGCGCAGGGCGCTCAGCGCTCCCTCCACCTCAACAGTTGTTCATTTTAAATAAAACTGACAATAATATTAGGACATTTTTTGATTTTCTAATGAACTTGTGAATAATTTTAGAAAATTCTTTGATGTTTCTAAATGATTAATTTGAATCAAACAGTCAGGGTGTCAACGACACAATTGCCATACCAACATAAGTGGGAGAATGTCACAATAGCGATACACTTTTCACCATTTGTGTGAGTCATGTTAACCCAGTTATGCACGAATAAGTGCGTCACAATCTGGACAATAAGATATATTCATTTATCTCAGTATTTCACGACTCATTCACTCAGACTTACTTTCATTTTAGTTTCGTTGTCGTCGGTCCCGAACAGGAATTCCTTCTCGAGCAGAGGCACAAGTTTCTCTTTCTGAGGACGAACAATAGATTTAGATGATTAAGATAATAACACAGATTATGTTAATAATATTAACTTTCAGTCAGAGTTCATTGTACTAATAATTTAAGTAATGTAGACTCATTGAAATAATATTCAATATTAATTCAATAATAATTCAATATTGATTGAAATAATAACCTGCTCCCTGAATTGCTCATGTAGCTGAATCTTCATGTTGATATTCATATAATTCTTAATTACAGTTCAATTAACAAAAGATTTATTTACTGTATCTGTACTTACAATCATACACCACGTGTAGAAAACTGAAGGTATCTTCCTACCTTCACTTAGTTTGGTAGCTCGGCGATTTATAAAATTAATGCCTCGAACAATTTGACCGGACTTCCAATTTTATAATTCAGATTTAATGTCTTTATTAACTAAGCTTTACATTTCTTCATAATTTCGAGCACACGTAGCAGTCTAGCAGCTAAGCCATCCTTATTTCTATTATAACGACTCTAAAGACAAAACTTCCCTGCCCCTGTTTCGCGACCCAGCAGCCAGTCCCACTCTAACGTTCATTCAGTCAGCACACGGCATTAATCATCTCTTCATCTTCAGCCTTCGTCGACGTCAAGATGTCGGATACGAACTTGTGTTTAGTATTGTCTCTATGAAGCAGTAGAGACTTGTGGAGCGATCGGGGTTCGGCGGTGGCTACCTTTCGGGCGGTGATGAGGTCACGGCGGACCACACTGGTACTATCTATGACGCGTCCGGGACTTGGGCCCTACCATGAGCGACTTCCCGTCAGCACGGCATGAAGAACTGTCGTCACGGCGTCCACGGACCAGCGGACCATCTGGCTACGCTACGACACCGAACTTATCTCGAAGCGTTACTTTCTTCCGGCGGTCAATTAATAAATAATTATTTAGTTGACATTGCCTTATTTATCCCCCACTCGGCCGTGTTTTCAATACCACGGAGTTGGATTAGATGATTTTTAGAAATACGATGGATTTAAAGAAAAAGCAAACAAAAATCCCACGATATACAATGCAGGATCGAAAGGAAATTACACGCAGTAATTGTACCACTCACCTGAGTCTGCAGCACTCACCTGAGTCTGCAGCATTATAGCACTCACCTGAGTCTGCAGCATTGATGACTATGTCGAGGAACATGCGCGTCAACATGAGCAGCAGCGGCATCTCCAGCATGGACATGAGTTGCGACTGCATGTCATCCACCTGTCGTGTTCAAAACTTAATCAACGAGCAAAAAAGGGTTAATTTTTAATATTCAGCATCACGCGTAAATAGTACGCATAAGACGTGTTCAAAAAAACAATTACAGGTAGGCAAAGTTTAATATATCATGGAAGAATAAAATTGAAAATATCACACAAATACAAATGATATAAAATATTAAAATATTTCTACAATAATATTTTAAAATCAAAGTGCATGTCTCACGATTCGTATTGTCTTCCGAATTTGTTCTAGCAGAGGCCCGCCACAGCCTTCAGCTTTACGTTCGCTGTGTTTTAAAACAACTTCAACGGAAACGCAAGTTAAGTGCAAACTCAGCCGACGGAAAATCACGTCCAGGAGCAATATTTCGCAGAAACAATATCCATCAGTAAGAAGAATGTGCAGGTTAGGCAGGAGGTCGGCGTCGGTCGTTACATGGGTGACCAAACTAATCATTCCGACAGCGGCAAACACGAAAAAACGACAACTGAACAGCGTGCGTTTTTTATCCATGATGTCCTCGCAGAAAAACTTGATTGATTTCGTCATCTTCGTGGGTTGCGACAAGCTAATTTGCGTGCGAAGTCTGTTGATTCTATTTAGGAATTTTGTGAGATTTTTCGAGTTCCAGAAAATCAGGAAAATTGCCACGACAATCAAAAGATCTTCGAAGCTGTCAAGAAACGCCGTGACTGTTTCTGACGCGTCCCTCACTGCTTTATCTTTTGATTGTATTTCCATTAAAGTTAAGTAAGAATTATTGCAGCATATCACCATTATTGTTAAGTTCAAAGTTGTGAACAAAAACTGGGAGAAAAGATCCAATGTCGCTCTTAAACGGTCATTGGAACTTTTTTGGGATTTCCACTTTAGTAAACCACTTATATAAAATAGGAAATAGGAAGCATTTTCATCCCAAACCTTCATCTCGATAGGAGCTTTTACCTAATTTTTTTTTAGTTTTGAAAAAACTTCTACCCTTTCGAGGTGATCTAAAGACTTAATTTCTGCAGGAACCACTGAAAATATTGAAAGTTTCAAGATAAACTGTAAAATATTGATGGTGTGGGACTAAAACATCTAATTGATCATTTTTTAGCCTTAAATACGAGTACTAATAAAGGAACATGTCTCAGCAGTTCTTAAAAAGAATAAAAAATATGATGAATTTGTTAGTCACTATCAGAAATAGTTAATTTTAAGTAGAACTAGAATATGCAGATGAAATTAAACTAAATACAAGTTGAATAATCAACGATTCATTTCAAATTTCTATTCTTTTCATGCAATAAACCAATTTTTGATCTGAGAGCGGGACACAATGACTACAATGCATCCGAGTTGTGACCCATCACAAAATCATGCCTCAATATTGTCTACATTGTGACCCATCACAATATCGTGCCTCAACATTGTCAAAATTGTGACCCACGACAAAATCACGCCTCAGCAGCTCTATACGTCAATGCGTCAGCCATGGCTCCTCTTCGACCACTGAAACAGTGCAGGCTTTTTAACACAATATATATTACTAACCTCAGTAAACGTGCATGCACAAGCTGTCGTCGCTAGCACAAGTGAAGTGAAAGTAAATAGAATGAAAAATATTCTTTGGTGTGGTGAAGGATGATGCGCGTCACTCGCTCCTTTGTGGGACGGAGGTAAACATTATTATGAATTTGTGAGTAAATACGGCCAACAATGGTCTCGATTGTTACTTAGAAGAGAACAAATCCTTCAGTTACAAAGATAAAAAAAACAAAGATACGTTAATTTGATCGTCATTGATTGTTACCACAAACAACCAAGCATCCGAGTTCTAAACACGCACATATGATTTCTCTTATTCGTATTGCAAATTAAATTAGTCTTTGTGAATCTTACAAGGTCGTATTGCAAAAAAGATAGTAACCCCAGTCCCAATAACCCAGCTCTATTAATAAAAATAATCGTATTAAATTGAAAATGGCAAGCATTTCAGTTAATGTATGCACAAATACCGGCTAGTCTTTCGACAGAGAACATTCGTCAATAAAGATCAGATTTGAAAATATATCTATTAATTGTAATATGACAGGTGTAGCTGTATGTATAAAATTTCAATATAATTAGTGCAATATTTTAACTATTTTATGATATAAATAATTCAGCCAACTGAATAATATGACAGTACCATTAGTACTAGGTAAAAATTAGAAATAACTATACAGGTTACCTCCATAATTCACTTATTTCTAGATAATTTCAAAGCTAAATTAAAGGCAAATCTCAGTTCGAAAACAAGACAGGCACGACTTATTAGCTTGAAGTAAGCGCTCAATTTTCCAAATGTGCAAAATATTCCGGCATAGACTGGTTGTAAAGGACTTTCTTGTTGGCTAGTCCTTTGGGAACGTTTACCGAACTATTCATAGACGCGCCATCATAGCAGGATAAAAAAACGAGTATTCCATGATGTACGGTTTCTAGAAAGGAAATGACAAATATACATAAGAAATATATACAAGACAAAATATACGCCAATTACATGAAATATATGAACCAAGATAAAGCCATAATTAAACAGGATAATCAATAATTCACGAAAACAAACGATAAATCGAACGAACCGAATAGCTTGGTTCCCCTGGTAGTGCAGGCATCCGTAATCAAGGGCTAACAATGAATGCTAATGACGCTTGTAAAATCAACTGCGTCGAGTAGGCTAATTCTATAGCTACAAGTTTCAGAAAAAGGGAAAATGGCGGCTACACTGGTAATAATTGACTGGTTCTTGCGAGTAAGACCTGTGAGCAATGTTCTTAAACCGTCAAAATTCTCAGAAGAGTCCGTCGCAAAAGAAAGTTCTTGACAAAATCAGTCACAAAAAAAAGTTCTCAGAAAGTCCGTCGCAAAAGAAAGTTCGCAGAAATTCTCTCACAAAAGAAAGTTCTCGGAAAATCTGGCACAAAAGAAAGTTCGCAGAAAATCTGTCACAAAGGAAATTTCTCAGAAAGTCTTTCACAAAAGGAAGTTCTCAGGAAGACTGTCACAATAGAAAGTTCTCAGAAATACTGTCACAATAGAAAGTTCGCAGAAAGCCTGTCACAGAAGAAAGTTTTCAGACGAGACCGACAATTCTGAAAGTCATCCATGGCACCCGTCACCCGTGAAATTTCTCTATAGACTTCGCTATCTATTGTCCATCTTTTCGTATACAAAGTTTTGGACGTCCTTGTCCACAGCCACACCGATGCACCGCCTTTGTCGTCCGCCGTACCACAGTTTAGATATAAGTGAGATTTAAGATGAATTTGTCCTCAGTTAGACCAGCTGATGCCCTCAGTTAGACCAACTGATGCCCTCAGTTAGGCCAGCTGATGCCCTCAGTTAGACCAGCTGATGCCCTCAGTTGAACAAGCTGATGCTCTTAGTTAGGCCAACTGATGCCCTCACTTATGGCAGCTGATGCCTTCAGTTGATCCAGCTTGCTTCTTGCCGCTATCGTTGTTGTAGAGACAGACGATCAGTAATTGTGTCCAGAAACATGTTCAGTCGTCTCTCGAAGGCCTACAGGGTGAACTCGTCTCTCTTGTATCATTTTGCAATTTGTTAAACAGCAACTTTCGCCCCTCGGAAAGGGATCTTACTCGAATAAATTTGAATTTGACCGCAGCTTTGCTGTGTAATGGGGATCTTGCACCGTCTCATTCTGGTGGTATCTTACATTTGTCACTGATAACAATCTTTACTTCCTTGCTAGTAATAAGTCTAATTCGTAGTTAACAATCTCTCCTCCTTTCTAACAATTTCACTTTCTTTCAACAATCTACTTCCTTTTATCAATTCTACTTCCTCTTAACAATTCCACTTCCTTGTTAAAATTCAAACTATTTGTACTGGACAATTGTAATTCCCACTTCACGTAGCTGTTCTCAAAGTTGCGGTGTTGTTGGCATTGTCCCGACAATTTTCCTCACTGCAATATTGCCGCGTACACTGCAGGTCCTGACGATTATTCTACGAACCTTCAATAATGACCGAAGCAAGCTTTAATAATGTAAAAAAACAGTTTGCGGCAAATTCAGCTTCACAAAAGAGCGATGAAATTTAAAGCTAAACCAAAAGTTTGGTGATGGTTCCGTCATTCATTAAGTCGTAATCTAAAAACTAATGGTTTTATTGTGTTTATGTTTTTCTCACGAATATTGGCTTAATTTCCGTATTTGAATTGCGTGGCCTTAAATGCGAAATGTCTCGCCAGGTTCGCATTGAAATGCCGGGGACAAGTGCCATATTTACCATCAAATCCTACAGGTTTACGGGCCGCAGGATTTGTGGCATTAACGCCAACGTAGGCCGGTTGGCCTCAGAGCTGCCGTTGCCTATGGCAACGATGGCGATGTGAATGTCTTATGGTAACGCTGGTGATGTGAATGTCTTATGTCAACGCTGGTGTTGTGAATGCCTTATGGCAACGCTGGTGATGTGAATGCCTTATGGCAACGCTTGTGTTGTCAACGCCTTATGGCAACGCTGGCGTTGTCAATGCCTTATGGCAACGCTTGTGTTGTCAATGCCTTATGGCAACGCTTGTGTTATCAACGCCTTATGGCAATGCTGGTGTTGTCAACGCCTTATGGCAACGCTGGTGTTGTCAATGCCTTATGACAACGCTTGTGTTGTCAATGCCTTATGGCAACGCTGGTGTTGTCAACGCCTTATGGCAACGCTGGTGTTGTCAACGCCTTATGGCAACGCTGGTGTTGTCAATGCCTTATGAGGCATCAGTTAGGCCAGCTGATGCCGTCAGTTAGGCCAGCTGATGCTTTCAGTTGGGCTAGTTGATGTCCTCCGCTGGCCCAACTGATGCCTTCAGATAGGCCAACTGATGCCCTCAGTTGGGTCAGCTGATGCCCTCAGTTGGGCCAGCTTGCTTCTTGCCGCTATCGTTGTTGTAGAGACACACGATCAGTAATTGTGTCCAGGAACATGTCCAGTCGTCTCTTGAAAGCCGCCATGGTGAACTCGTCCCTATTATTCATTTGGCAATTTGTTAAACAGCAACTTTCGCTCCTCGGAAAGGGATCTTACTCAAGGAAATTGGAATTTGACCGTAGCTCTGCTGCGTAATGAGGATCTTGCACCGTTTCCCTCTGGTGGTATCTAGCCTTTGTCTCTAGTAACAATCTTTACTTCCTTGATAACAATTCTAATGCCTTGTTAATAATCTTTCCTTCCTTGGTTACTATTCTAATTCCTTCCAAAAATTTTACTTCCTTTTAACAATTCTACTCATCTGTTAAAATTCAAACTATTTGTACTGCGCAATTGTAATTCCCACTACGCGAAGTAGGTCCGGCGTTGTTGGCATTGTCCCGACAATTTTCCTCACTGCAATATTGCCGAGTGCATTGCAGGTCCTGATGAAAATTCTACGAAACTTGCAATAATGACCGAGGCAAGCTTTAATAATGTAAAAAAAAACTCGCGGAAAATTCATCTCCACAAGTGAGCGATGAAATTTAGAGTTAAACCAAAAGTTCGGTGTCGGCTCAGTCATTCATTAAGTTTTTATCTGAAAAAAAAATTCGTTTTACTGTGTTTGTGTTTTTCTCGCAAAAATCGGCTTAATTTCCGAGTTTGAATTGCGTGGCCTTAAATGCAAAATATGTCGTCAGGTTCGCATTGAAGTGCCGGGGCCAAATGCCATTTTTGCCATCAAATCCTCCAGGTTTACGGGCCGCAGGATTTGTGGCATTAACGCCAACGGAGGCCAGTTGGCCTCAGAGCTGCCATTTATTGGCATTTCCTATGGCAACGCTGGTGTTGTGACCAAACTTCACCCAGCAATGATCAGTGTATTAATCCTACAAATGATTATAATTACAATAATATTTACTTTAAGTAAAGTATATTTATTACGTATATTTATCCCATTTCATTTATACTATGCAACTGTTATATTAAATTAAAAAAGTATAATAATTATGAGTATGTTGATCACAGAATTGGTTTTATGAACCTATGTTATACAAGTAATGACAACTGTTATATTATTCTACCAATTATTATAAGTGGAATTACATATCAGGTTAAGTCAGCGTGCACTCGAAGGAATAAATGAGACTTTGTCCAGGTAGCGATGTATTTTCTGCTCTTACGTGGGTCATCCTGACCCAGTTTGCGTGTAATGCCGCGGCGTGAAATGCCGTTGCTGCCAAACTGAAATGAAACACGGCAACATTTCACCGCCGATGAACTAAAAAAAAGCTGGGCTCGAATTTCACTTCATGGCAAAGTTACGGTAAATTTGGTTTTATTTTTTACGTCAGATGTGAGCAAGTTAAAAAATGCCTGGCACACACACCAGATTTTGAGTTTTGTCCGGGGTTCCTTGCACGAAAATTTGTGACAAATTTCAACTGAAATTCTTGTGCATTTATTCACTTCTTTGTATTTTAAATTTTTTTACTCAATATTTTTTCCAACTTGAGATATCATACCTCACTATAAGCAACCTTATAGAAAAAACCTGATATGCAAATGTAGTATAAAGTACCTACATATTAATTTATATACAATATATGCGAGGAAATGACAGAATTTAGTCTACGGAATTTACAGCCAACATTCCAGTATCTCCGACTTCGTTTACGGCTGATTGTTGATAATTGACGAATCTTGCCACTATTTATTATGTTGCAATTATTGTATTTTTATGATGTATTCCTTATAAAGCATTGCATTTTCCATTTCTATTAGATTCGAAAATAGCCCGGAACCGTTCTACGAAAAAGCACGTGAACAACTTCTCGTAACATATATATATATAGAAAATTGTATGAATTGAGACTATAAATAGACCAGAATTCAAATTTCCTATTTACACGGGAAACTCATAAATTCAAAAACTTATATTAAGTCATACTGTCGAAACATTGACACACTTTGTGTATTCAAATATCTTGCCAAGCATTGCTAGTTTACATGCTAGACCCCTGATTTGAGTATGTAGACCCCTGATATGAGTATGTAGACCCCTGACATGAGTATGTAGACCCCTGACATGAGTATGTAGACCCCTGACATGAGTATGAAGGTATATATATCCTCCAATGATTACAGGTATATATATCCTCCAATGATTACAGGTATATATATCCTCCAATGATTACAGGTATATATATCCTCCGATGATTATAGATATATTATCCATCAATGATTATAAGTGGAATTACATTTCAGGTTAACTCAGCGTGCACTCAAAGGAATAAATGTGACTTTTGTCCAGATAGCGATGCATTTTCTGCTCATGCGTGGGTCACCCTGACCCAGTTTGCGTGTAATGCCGCGGCGTAAAATGCCGTTGCTGCCAAACTGAAATGAAACACGGCAACATTTCACCGCCGATGAACTAAAAAAAAGCTTCGCTCGAGTTTCACTTTATGGCGAAGTTATGTTAATTTTGGTCCTTTTTTTAAGCTCGGAAGTAAGAAAGTTCAAAAAATGCTTCGCACACATCCGATTCTGAGTATTATTCGTGGTTCATAGCAAGAAAATTTGTGACGAATTTCAACTGAAATTCTTGTGCATTTATTCGCAATTATATACTTAAAAATTTTTACTAACTATTTTTCCATCTTGAAATATCATACCTCACTATAAGCAACCTTATAGATAAAACCTGACATTCATATGTAGTATAGAGAACCTACATATTAATTTGTATACAATTTATGCGAGGAAATGACACTTAGTATGCGGAAATTACAACCAACATTCCAATATCTCTAACTGCGTTTGCGGCTCATGGTCGAATATTATTGACGAAGCTTGCCACTATTAATTGTGTTACAATTGTTGTATTTTTATAATGTATTCTTTATAGTGCATTGTATTTTACACTTCTATAATATTCGAAAATGGCCTGGAACCGTTCTAAGAAAAAGCACATTAACAACTTCTCGCACCATTTGGATATTGAAAATTGAATGTATTTAGACTCTATAATAGACCAGAATTCAAATTTCCCATTCCCCAGGAACTCACAATTTTGAAAAAATATTAAGTCATCCTGTCGAAACATTGTCACACTTTGTATATTCAGTTATTATGCCAAGCATTGCTGGTTTACATGCTAGACCCCTGACATGACTATTTAGACCTCTGACATGAATGTATAGGCCCCAACATGAGTACATAGAGCTCTGAGATGAATAAATGGACCTCCGACAAGAGTATTTAGACTCTCGAGATGAATATATGGACCCCTGACAAGAGTATGTAGATCCCCGATATGAATATAAAGACCCCCGATATGAGTATAGACCCCCGATATGAGTATATAGACCCCCGATATGAATATATAGACCCCTGACAAGAGTATATAGACCCCTGACATGAGTAAATAGACCCTTAACATTAGTATATAGACCCCTGACATGAGTATATAGACCCCTGACAAGAGTATATAGACCCCTGACATGAGTAAATAGACCCTTAACATTAGTATATAGACCCCTGACATGAGTATATAGACCCCCGAGATGAACATATATAGACCCCTGACAAGAGTATATAGACCCCTGAATTGGATAGATGGACCTCCGACATAAGTATATAAACCACCGAGATGAATAAATGGACCAACGACAAGGATAAATAGATCACTGAATGAATATATAGACCCTCTTCATAACGGACTCTGATGCGTGCAAGTTTCATTCCACTATCCCAGTAAATTCGATGTGAGAGATCACAGCGCATCTTGACTCATGCATTCGGAAGTGAGTCTGGGGAATCCAGCCCCACCACCTTCCCATTCCTGCGTCATCAGTTCTTGCTAGATTCATGCCTCTAGAGTCGTCTCTTCATGCCTCTAGAGCCACCTCTTCATGCCTCTAGAGTCACCTCTTCATGCCTCTAGAGCCGCCTAGCTCTTCATGCCTCTAGAGTCGTCTCATCATGCCTCTAGAGTCGCCTCTTCATGCCTCTAGAGTCGCCTCTTCATGCCTCTAGAGTCGCCTCTTCATGCCTCTAGAGTCGAGGCGTTAAATGCCGTTGCTGCCAAACTGAAATGAAACACGGCAACATTTCACAGCCGATGAACTAAAAAAGCTTGGCTCGAGTTTCACTTTGTGGCGAATTATGTTAATTTTGGTCCATTTTTAAGCTCAGAAGTATGAAAGTTCAAAAATGCTTCGCACACATCCGATTCTGAGTGTTGCTCGGGGTTCCTAGCACGAAAATTTGTGACGAATTTCAACTGAAATTCATGTGCATTTATAATATATTATAATATATATAATTTTTACTTAATATTTTTTTCCATCTTGAAATATCATACTTCACTATAAGCAACCTTATAGATAAAACCTGACATTCATATGTAGTATAAAGACCCTACATATCAGTTTTTACACAATATATGCGAGCAAATGACACTTAGTCTGCGGAATTTACAACCAACGTTCCAGTATCTCTAACTGCGTTTGCGGCTGAAGGTCGATAATTGACGAAGCTTGTCACTATTAATTATGTTACAATTATTGTATTTTTATGATGTATTCTTTATAGTGCATTGTATTTTACACTTCTATTAGATTCGAAAATGACCCGGAATCGTTCTAAGAAAAAGCACGTTAACAACTTCTCGTGACATTTGGATATTGAAAATTGAATGTATTTAGACTCTATTGTTGGAAATATTTTCCAACCTGATTACTGAGTCAGTTGCGACGAAGAACAAGATCTTGTCCTGCCTATTAAAGGGCAGAGTCGCTGCAACTAGAAGAAGGCTTACCTTAAATTCAAAGCGTGCGGTTGTAACAAGAGCGTCTAAATGTTTCTTCACCATAGTTTCCGAACTATTCATAGAGGTGTTAAGTTGTTGTGCACAACCTTTGCTTTGTTTAAACTTTGATTTTGGGGTGCATGCGTTTTTCACTTCTTTTGGAACGCTTTGGCCGGCTGGTTCAATCGCGTAGTTAAACTTTAAATGTAAAGCTCTGCAACTTAAATTACTTAAATGAACTTAAAAAACTACTTTAAGTCTTTTTTGGAACTTCGTCTGTTCCCAACTATTAACGTGAAGTGGCCTGTGGCTAAAGCGATCTACCCTTTAAAACCTGTGGTGACATTTAATTTAAGCTACCGCACCTAAATTTATTCAATTGCCTAGTCTTACTCGTATTGCCAATTTCGTCTGAGAGCACCAGTTTGGTGCACTTATTTTCAATTAAATAAGGTGAGCTACACTTTTTGAATTCGAACTAATATTGAAAAAACTGAGATAAAAAATGACTGAAAATTCATAGCGTACATAATTGTAATTCAAGTATCCATTTTGTACAGTATGACTTCCTTGTAAACTTCTGGCGTCGCCCTCGCTCGTATACGCTGCTTTCTTAAAATGGATTTACTTTCCTCAAGCGGAATCTCTATTAACTCTGAAATCTGAATGCAGTACCAGCAACAACTGTTGAATTTTGATTAAAACAACCTCGATTTATGTTTATTTGTTTCAAATCCCTTTCCCAAAATTTTCGTGAATGAAAACTATTTCTGAAAGAGGAATATCCTCGTGCGTAGGGAGGAAAATTCACTACACTATAAATAGACCAGAATTTAAATTTCCCATTCCCCAGAACTCATAAATTTTAAAAAATTATTAAGTCATCCTGTCGAAACATTGACACACTTTGTATATTCAGTTATTATGCCAAGCACTGTTAGTTTACATGCTAAACCCCTGATATGAGAATTTAGACCCCTGACAAGAGTGTATAGGCCCCGACATGAGTACATAGACCTCTGAGATGAATAAATGAACCTCCGACATGAGTATATAGACCCCCAACATGAGCATATAGACCGTTGACAATAGTATATAGACCCCCGACATGGGCAAATAGATTCCCGAGATAAATATATAGACCCGACATGAGTATATAGACCCCCGATATGAACATATAGACCCCTGAGATGGATAAATGGACATCCGACGTAAGTATATAGACCACCGAGATGAATAAATGGACCAACGACAAGGATAAATAGACCACTGAAGAATATATAGACCATATTCATACTTATATCATTAGTCTGCTTATATCGCAAGTTCACAAGGAATTTAAAAGCAAAGAAAACGCCAAGAAAATTCACCATATCGATTTTGAAAACGTTTCGGAGTCCAGCTCCATCATCAGTTCGACTAAACTAAAAATGAATAAAATCACTTTTACAGTCAAAATTCAAAGACAGACATAAAACCTAAACAAGACCTAACATTATATCGAAATAAACAGGACTAGTTATGAACAACTTAGTCCTAGGGGTACGACAAGAATATAAAATCCTAGCGATTTACTATTTCCAGATTATATGAGCTAAACGCATTATTATAGTCGAACTGATGATGGAGCTGGACTCCGAAACGTTTTCAAAATCGATATGGTGAATTTTCTTGGCGTTTTCTTTGCTTTTAAATTCCTTGTGACCATATTCATAACGTACTCTGATGCGTGCAAGTTTCATTCCACTATTCCAGTAAATTCGACGTGAGAGATCATAGCGCGTCTTGACTCATGCATTCGGAAGTGGGTCTGGGGAATCAAACCCCACCACCTTCCCATTCCTGCGTCATCAGTTCTTGCTAGATTCATGCCTCTAGAGCCGCCTCATCGTGCCTCTAGAGTCGCCTCTTCATGCCTCTAGAATTACCTCTTCATGCCTCCAGAGCCGTCGCTTCGTGCCTCTTGAACCGTCACTTCATTCCTCTAGAGTTGCCATTTTATTCCTCTAGAGTCACCTCTTCATGCCTCTAGAGCCGTCTCTTCATGCCTCTAGAGCCGTCTCTTCATGCCTCTAGAGCCGTCTCTTCATGCCTCTAGAGCCGTCTCTTCATGCCTCTAGAGCCGCCTCTTCATGCTTCTAGAATTATCTCTTCATGCCTCCAGAGCCGTCGCTTCGTGCCTCTTGAACCGTCTCTTCATGCCTCTAAATTCGCGTCTTCATGCCTCTAGATTCGCGTCTTCCTGCCTGTAGAGCCGCCATGAGAGCGGCGTTCTAGCTCTAAGAATCTCGTTATAAGAACAGCTAATAACTTCTCACCAAACACAAACATCACTAATGCGCAGTATTTCTTTAGTTTAGCAGAAATTTTATTACTTTTCCATAATTTGTTTATGATTATAAGTTATTAACTGTTTGGTGAACAAGAACCTGGAGCTGGGAGTGTCTCTAAATAGTTCAATAATGTGTATTTTGTTCATAAGTCCCGGAAAAATCCCGTTGACACAACGTGTAATCAATGTCTATTCAACGAAATAACGTAGATTAAACGTTATTTCGATAAAAATCAATTCGTAAACAAAATTGTTTTGACGCCACTTGAATGAAAGATTTTGAATAGGCAATGAATTTACCCGAAATTTGTCACACAGTAGCGAAAAGGGTCTTAAAAATCAAGGTCGGCTGCCATGTCACGAAGCACGACGTCTTACTTAAGTATGCAGGCCCAAGGATTTCTTGCTTGCCTTCGGCAATCTCAAGGTTGCCTTTGAAGTTATGTCCAATTTTGTGCTTCTATGTCTTTCCCCCAAACAGTTTTCGAAGATTTATCCTTCGCATGGCCTCTAATGTTCATCATTTACATGTATTTTAGGGAAAATATTTCTTCTAAACATTTCTTCAAAGGTTCATTCCCAATCCTGCCTATTATGGCTCATTTCATTCGAATAGAGAGCTTCGCTTTAAACTTTACTTGAACGTTTATAGCAATTCAGCTGTCTTCGTGAACATTGTTTAAAAAACTGTGTGTTTGTCCAAATTTTACTGTTGTTTGTTACAGTTGTGGCTATATTTCTCTTATTTTTATATTTTTTCGATCTTCGGCCTGATGTGAAAATTTTGCTGCCAAATCATGATTGCAATCAAATTTTAAGTCTGAGAGTGGAGTTATTTACTTTATGGGTTCTGCATTTTTCCGATTGTAGTTTGATCAATCAATTGATTGGGATTGAGTAGGAATTATTTAATTCGTTTACGTGTTTTCGGTGAAATAAAATTGATTATTTTATCGTAATTATCGTGACCTGATAATTCAACATCATAAATTCCCACATTATTCAGTATTATCTTATGATGATTAAAAATAATATATTGTACTAATCAAACCCTAAGTGCAAAACAATTAGAATTTTAGCCTGTGCGTTTCATTATTATAAACTATTGTTATAAAACTTTCAGAAGAGACTTTTCAAGTCCTTGTTTAGTAGCCACTTGGCAAACACAAACCAACACAAATTATGAATTAGCATCATCAATAAATTAACAAAGCAGTATTTAATAAAGATTGCGTGAATAAATAACGAAAAAATTTAATTGATTATATTTTCGGAAACTTGATTCGTTTAGGAGAACACAGTAAAGTTTGGGCACCACAGATGATACTTTATTTAGCACCATATATGCAGTTACGCTTACCGCTTACGTGCAATAGTCAAAACGAGAAAATATAACAGTATGCCACTAAACAAAAGTTTTTTACGATGGAATATTCCCATTAAGAAAATGACTGAAGTACAGCACTTACTAAATTAAAACGAGAGGTCTCTCGGGCTTCAACGATGCCACGACGCTCAATTTCACAGACTTTACTATTTTGGATTTTGTGGATTTTGAATCAGTTACTTTGTTTTTCAGTTGCAAAACAAAGAGAAGTTGTAGAAAATCAACGCATGACAAATAGAAATAGTTTTTGAAAATTCACACAGTACTTCTACAATTGTGTGTACTGTGTAGTTGTAGTAGTGGTGCATAAATTACGCACCATACAACGACGAATTTAATATATAAATTTAGCAATGACGAACAATACCAGGTCAATTGAATTTTATTGAAATTTATTGGCTGATTCGGGATAAGAAGAAATATTATTCAGTGATTTTCAATCCCAGGCAACGACGGGCTAACCTGTATTTTAATGCAAATTTATGACTGAAAGCTTATTCTAATTGTTTAATTTTAGTACCGTATGATATTAGTTGAGAGATATTAATTAATGAGAAATAACACCTGGTGTAACATAAGGAAGCTTTATCTGGTATAAGATGAATATTAATGCAGGTAACAGGCGAACGCTGCGTTACAAGGGATAAATAATTAATGGAATTTGTGAATACCGTTCACATATATTCAATAATAAATTTCACCACACATTTATTAATAACGTCAACATACATTCACTAATAAACTTTAAACGATCAGCTGGAAGTCGCAAGAAGAAGATCGGCCTAAGCTACGAGGCCAGTTCGCCGAGCAGCGATACTGGCGACGTTCCTCATGAAGATCGAAAAAATATGGAGGCTGAGAAACTGTTTTACAGTAGAAATTATTAAAGTAGACTAGCAGTGGACTGCCAATAGACTGCCAGTAGACTGTCATGTAAGGAAATTTCTCCCTACGCTAGAGGGAAACCTCATCAAGAAGTCTTTCGAAATGAACATTTAAGGATTGAGCTAGTAATGACAAATTACGCTTAAACAGATTTATTGTAGTATCTTCTTATAGCACAAGTATTCATTTTCGGGGACGTAATCCAAAACGAATTAGCAGAGTCCAGGGGCTGGATTATCAAAACATCGCTAAGTACACGTAGCGACTTACGTGTGGCGTAAGTGCTGATATGAAGAAGTAACTCTAGCGGTGGTATTATCAAAACATTTGCGCGGGAAGCTACGTACAAGAAGCCGTACGTAGCTCTACGCCTGCTCGGAGGTGTCGTAAGTGGAGTTACGTAGACGTTTTGAGTGTACCGAAGCAATATAAAACTATTGATTTACTTGCAACACGGTGAATTGTGATAGAATTTTGTCAATAATTCAACATAGGCATAATATGTGATCGTGCTAAACGGTGCTTTTTGAGAAAAAATTTCAATTAAGGTTATGCCAGCTAATTTCTTTTCATTTTGTGCTATAATTTGCTAGCAAATCTTGATATTCGTATCTAGGAGTTTTATGATCATTCACTAAAATAATATCTTCATGACTATTTGATTCAAAAGTGGAGTTTGACAAGCCAACCATTTTTCTAGCTACGTACACAAATTCCTTTCTTTCTCCGCTGATAGTTGAACTCCAACTCACAAGAACTCCAACTAACAAAATGTACTAAATTCTAGGTAGCTCTCTAAAAAGTCCTCAAATTTTAAATGGGAAAAATGTAATTTTTTGCCTTGATTGCAAAAAATTACAATCAAGGCGTTGTCATTGCTATTTAGACAACGTCTCACTCATTTCTCCATATGCTCCCTAGTCAGCCTGCCTTAGTCACGCAGATGACGCTGACACCATACACCCTCCTTTCATCCACGTGCACTGAGCACTGAGTCGACAGGAGCTAGAATGGCAAATTCGAAGCCTCTGATTGGTCAGTTAGTTGGATAGTTTCGATAATACCTTTTCAGATGAGTCTTGCGCAAGACAGTTTTGTTAATGCCAAATTTTGACTGACTTACGCAATACGCAACTTTTTCAACGTAAGTACGAAAAGTTACGTGTACTTAGCAAAGTTTCGTTAATCTCTGCCCAGGTCAGCTCATTGGGCCCAGACTTGAAGTTTGATGAAGTAATACTGGGCGAAGAAACGCACAAGGTTACAAACCACGCTGACTCTAGAGTCTAGAACATTGCTGTGAAGAATTATGAAATTCAATGCAACAATTTTATTTCAAGGTAAAGCTCACCTTATTAAAGAAAAATAAGTGCGCGTGTAGAGTGCTTTTAGAAGTGAAGTTTAATAGTAGCACGCGGTTTGCATTCGTAAGTTTAAACGCTGCAGCATTAATGTGGTCGCAAACCGCAAGAATTAACAATTGAAATGGTCGCCACTGTTGCACAAGTAAATATGCGCCACAAAGATTGAACACCGTGGCCTTTTTGTTAAAGTAAGGCTTTATGTCAAGTTAGAGATTTAAACGGAACCTGCCAAACAAAGTTTAATAGAAATTTAAGGTATTGGTCAAGTTTAGTTTCAAGTTTAGCTGATAATTCTTTAAGAGGTAATTGTCACACAGCGTGCCGGGCCTGTGAAAGTGTTCGAAGGTGTAGGAATGTAGGATCAAATCAGAATATTTTGTTCGATCTTCTTAAAAGCATCATAAAGACTAAGAGCAAACCGTATTGTTCGATCTGACGCGATTAGAGCGGTTTGATGATCCCGTAGCAGATAGCGAACTTGGTGCCAACTTACCTTGGGGTTACGGAGAGATGTGCCCGTAGTTCAGCATCTGCAGAGGTATGTTCTAGTGGTGTGTACTTAAATTTACTGCGTTTCCAAGTGTTGAATATTCTGTTTGTAATTCCCAAGGATTCATTTCTATTTTGAGATAAGGTGCAATTATTTAAGTTATTAAACTTAAGCTAGACTTTGTTTCTTGTAGGGAATCGACCTTAGAAGAGGCCAGTCCCAATCATTGCCGCTCCTGAGCTCTTAGCTAGTTCACCATAAAGTTAATAATAAAACTTTCATGTGGGTAAAGCTTTTTAATTAAACCTCGGCACGGAAGATTATCACATATGTGGGCTCGTCCGGGATTTCAATTAGTTACAGAAATTATTTCCGTTAATCCAAACCTTATGTTTACCAAAACCTAAACTGCGATTCAGTTGCTGTAACTTATATTGAACGTGCCGAGGGTTGAGATTCTATAATGGAAGAATTAGATCTATATAACCGCTTCATAGAGCTGGGGAAAAATTTGAGCTTGTCTGATAGAGCTCTTCTAGACTTTGCTAGCAAGAAAGTCGCAGATGCAATTGAGAGACAGGGGCGGCATTTGGAAAGGGAGGCTAGAGAGAAAGAGAGACTCCTTGACGATAAGGAGAAAGAACGAAACCGTGAGAGAGCGGGAGCAACATCAGTTGGAGTTGGCCAGACTCAGACCTCAGGGGCATAATGAGAGTCGTGAAGAAGGCACCAACCGTTCATTGATGAAGCTTGTGTCTTATCGAGATGGCGACGACGTTGAAGTATATTTGGCAACATTTGAACTGGTGCGATCTGCGAACAAATGGTCAGATTCAGTCGCTATGTCGGCTCTGCATAATGGGTTTGCGTCATCGAAAGTGATCTCGTTGATTGCATCATTACCTGGGAAGACAACGTACGATGAAATGAAGAAACAAATTGTGAAAAGATTTAGCTTCACTGCGTACGATTACCAAAATTCCTTCAGAAATGCTAAGCAGGGCGAAGAAAATTTTCGCCAATACATTTTGAAGATGTCTAACACGCTGAATCGCTGGTGTCAAGTTATTGAAGTAGAGGAAAGTTTCAACGGAATGAGAGAACTGCTACTTAAGGATCAGATCATTCGATCAGCATCGCGTGAACTTGCAGACTATTTAAAAGAGAAGAACATTTTTAAATTACCGTTGGACGAAGTAATAACATTGGCAGATAATTTTCAAGCTATCCATCCTCAACCAAAGCGGTCATTTCCTTGTGTTTCTCATCGTGAAAATCTTGCTACCGAAGCAAAGTGCTACATTTCTCCTAGTCCGGGTCACATAGCCAGAAACTGCCGCAAGTTATACAATGAAAATAAAACCAAACCAAATACCGCACAGGATGTAAAATTGAGATGCTTTAACTGCAACCAGCAGGGACACCTTGCACGTAATTGTCAAGAAAGGAGACCAGCTACAGCATCCAGTCGTCGTAGAGACGTGAACCACGTGCAACATTCGAGCTCAGTCGTAGACGAGTACGTCTCAAAGGGCGAAATTCACCAGATCAACACGATTGAGCATGCTAATGTTGTGGTGGATAATTCTTTGCCGGTAACATTTGGAACTGTAAATGGTAAAGAGGTCAAAATATTACGTGATACGGGTGCATCTGTGGCACTGATGCGTAAGGCACTACTAGATTCGAACGACAGTATCTTGGATAAACGAATTAGACTAAGATTTGCTAATAATTCACATGTGACTGTTGCCGTGGCTAGAGTTAAATTAAATTGTCCATTATATGATGGCAAATTGGAAGTTGCATTGTTGGAAGACTTACCATTTGATGTATTGTTAGGAAATATTCCGGGTGTGAAGTGTGCTTGTGACATTTCTGCAGGAATTGCGATCCTACGGCTTGCGTGGTGCAAACTAGAGGGCAGAAACGTACCGAAGGAATACCCGAGAGCATTTTAGGTAAGCAGAGTAAGATTAAATTCAATTTGGAAACTTTGACTTGCCAGGAGCTTTGTGCATTGCAAAAAAGAGATGCAACATTGAACTTTGCTTTTAAAAAGGCTGAATTAGCGGTAGACTCTCTCCCAAGGTATTTTATTAGAGATAGTTTACTCCTCCGTGAATGTTACAAAAGCCAGCAGATACGTGACATAGTTACTCAGCTAGTATTGCCTGTTGATCTTAAAGCTCGTGTAATAAGGTCGCGCACGACAGTATTTTGGCAGGACATTTGGGGACAAGAAAAACCCAAGATAGAATTCTCAATCATTTTTATTGGCCTGGTATTCAGATATTAGGAGGTACTGCCAGTCGTGTAGTCTTTGCCAAAAGTTGGATGGTACGAAGCCTACTAGAGCTCCGTTAATCTCTGTCCCTGTAATAGGTAAACCATTTCAACGTGTGGCAATAGATATTGTAGGACCGCTTAGTAAATCGAGGAGGAATAACAGATTTGTCCTTGTAGCTATTGACTTAGCGACGAAAAATCCAGATGCGGTAGCTTTAAAAACCATAGATAGCGATAGAGTTGCCGAGGCATTAATGGAAATTTTTAGTTGAGTAGGATTACCGACTGAAATATTGCATGATCAGGGGACTAATTTTATGTCAAAGGTCATGGCTAAATTTAATTCTTTGCTTCAAATTAAGCGAGTCACAACAACGCCTTACAACCCTAGTTGTAATGGTACCTGCGAAGCCATCAACAAAGTTTTGAAGAAAATGTTGAGGAAAATAGCTAATAAGGATCCCATGAACTGGGATAGATATTTAAATCCATTGCTTTTTGCCTACAGGGAAGTGCCACAGAGCAGCACAGGCTTTTCTCCCTTTGAACTTCTTTTTGGTTATGATGTCCGTGGTCCTTTGTTTTTAATTAAGGAAAAATTTCTCACTAGAATTGAAGATGATGAGCAGATTCCTGTAACAGAGTATGTCATGAATATAAGACAGAGATTAAAAGAATTATTACAGGCTGCTAACGAAAACGAGACTAGCGAGAAGGCGAAGCAAAAAGTGTACTATGACAGGCGTAGTAGGGTAAGGAACTTTGAAGTAGGTGATAAATTTCTATTGCTGTTGCCCACTTCTTCCAACAAATTACTAGCAGAATGGAAGGGATCGTTCGAAATTGTGAGAGCTCAATAAAGTAGACTATGTTGTGCAGCTAGAAGATAGACAAAAAATGTACCATGTCAATATGTTGAAAATTTTCAGGGAAAGACCAAAGTGTGCTAATTTTGTATCAACGAATGGGCAGACGAAGACTTTTTGGATGAAATCGCTGCATTTCCAGTCTGTGATGGTAAGAATGAGACTGTGTACAAGTATGCAGATACGATGCTCAACGAGCAGAAAGAATTGATTGGCCGAATGCTCGACACGCATACCGGTGTTTTTAAGAATATCCCTGGAAGAACAAATTTAATTCACTACGACATAAAGGTTGATCCTAATGTAACACCAATTGCTCAGCGACCATATAAGATACCATTTCATTTGCGCGATAAAGTCAAGGAAGAGATTGATATGTGGTTGCGTATGGGGATAATTAAACCATCTTGTAGTCCTTGGGCTTCACCTGTGGTCACTGTGGTTAACAAGGATAAAAGTTTGCGCATTTGTGTTGACTACAGGAAGCTTAATAAATATGTAATGGTAGATCCGTATCCCATGCCAATCTTGGATTCTGTGCTGAATAATTTAGGAAAAGCCCGATTCATTACGAAGTTAGATTTAACCAAAGCATTCTTTCAAATTCCATTAACCGAAAATTCATCGAAATACACTTCATTTGTTTTGGACTGTGGTCAATATGAATTCTGTGTGGTGCCATTTGGGATAAAATTTGCTAGTGCAGTGTGTAACAGGATTATTAGAGGACTTGTTGGAGACTTACCGTTCGTAGATTCATTTGTCGATGACATAGTTATTTTCAGTGAGACGTTTGATGAACATGTACAGAACGTAGATCTGGTTCGGTCGAAATTTTCTGAGGCTGGACTAACTATTAATTTAAGCAAATGTTTGTTTGGGGCAACTAAAACTAAGTTTCTAGGATTTATTGTGGGAGAAGGTGAAGTATCGGCGGATCCTTCCAAACTTGAAGCCGTCAACGGATTCCCGCGCGTCAGACCCAGGAATTCATTCCCAAGACCCAGGAACAAAAAGGACATGCGTTCATTCCTCGGACTGGTACAATTTTGTCACAGATTTGTGCCGAAACTTTCCATTATGTGTGCGCCGTTGTTCGATACTCTACGTAAATGTTGTCCAGATGTCATTCATTGGACTCCAGAAAACTTGTTGTGTTTTGAGAGAGTAAAGAGGGCAGTAGTAGAAGGAAGTGTATAGTCAATTCCGAAGCCTGATGGTAAATTTGTATTGCAAACCGATGCCTGTGATGTTGGGATTTCTGCGGTGTTGTCACAGATTAATGATGAGGTAGAGAAACCAGTATTTTTTTTAGTAGGAAGTTGCATGACAATGAAGTGAAGTTTGCCACTATTGAGAAAGAATGTTTAGCTATTTTAGTAGGAATTAATAAGTTCAAAGATTATTTGTACGGAGCGCCATTCTTGATCAGAACTGATCCCGCACCACTACAGTGGCTGAACGAGAATAAAAATGTTTCTAGGAGAAGAATGCGCTGGGCATTATCGCTACAGCCGTTTGAATTTGACATTGATTACGTTGTTGGAAAAAGCATTTTCCACATGCTTCATTAAGCTTAAATATCTGGACTTGTTTTGTGTTGTAAAATTAGTAAACGGAAACTGTTGGTTGTTGGGCGGATAGCCGGAGAGTCAGTTGGAGGAGACACGTGGCGCCGAATACACAGATTACTATAGCTTCCTGATACGCTAGCCCTTTTACGTGTCCAGTGTCCGAACTATTTAATCAATAAGCTGCATAGTCCTTAATGAACTTCTGTTATACCGATTTGTGATTAATACTGTTAACCTACTTTGTGAATAAAGTTATTGAACTTAAACGTCTACAAGTGCCCTTATTAAATTCGTAATTATAGAATCAACAGTTAAACAACGCTATGTACTAAAGAACGATCACTATAGGCCTATATGCGGTGCCTCAGCTGATGCGGCAGCTGACAGGCCCGACATATTTTGGTGCCGTGACATATTTTGGTGCAGTGACTCTAGTGTAAATTAGTGATGTGATTTTCAGTAGTGAATTTTCACTGTTCCCTTTACCACGTTTTACCGACTGCTTAGAACCCAATAGTGCGCATCATGGCTGAAGCTGTAGGAATTTCGGACAAGACACTTTTGAACGAGAGAAGAGATTCTTCTGCAGAGGAGGAAGAGGCCATAAGGAAAAACGTGGAATACATAAATGAATTTATTACTAACTGTGAGAGCAGAAGAGGCAAGATTACACCTCAGCTAGAAATAGAACTAAAAAAGCTTAAAGAACGTTTCAACAATATTGGTCAAACCGATCAGGGAAACGCAGACAACAATCTGGATGAACAAGCTAAGGGCGCACACGTCCAATTTATGTCGTGGCGCACACGTCGCCGCAGTCTGTACGTGGCTACCACTTCATAAAAGCCTTGTGTGATCGTCTAGTTCGGTAGTACACTTTGTTGCGGAGGATAAAAACAAGACAGTAATTTTCGCCGTTAAATTCATAGACTTTACACTGTGTACATGCGACTTCCACCAACGGCTTCCACTAACTTACTAATTTGCATGATCAGTTAAATTTGTTAATTTCTAAAGGCCAAATATTTCAGTATTTACACGTATACACCTGCCAATTCAGAGTCCTTTTCCCATTAAAGGATGTCTCCCATTTTTTGGATCAGAAAATTAACAAAACTAGAATATGTCAGCCTTAACCAAGAACTAGCTTCTTCAGCACCACCTTCACGAAAACTTTCCCAAAATGACTAACTAGTTTTATATACTACCATGTGTACATAGCAACGTAGTACAGTATAGTATTGCCGTACTTTGTACTAGTTACTACTTTGTACTGTAACAGTGCATGCCGACATTTCTTTAACTACACGGCAGCCCTTAACGATGCAAGGCTCAGATCTGCACGTAGAGGAGTGATCCAACAGGGACTTGGTTGCCCAGCATTTCTGTACACCGCAATCTTCCATCATGCATTGTCGGGCGTGGGGTATCAACCATTCAAGCCCGTCCATCTGCGGGCAGAAGTTGCTGCTCTGCGAGGCACTGCAGGTTGGGGTTGGTTGAGCAGGAGCCTGTGCAGGAGCCGCCTGGAAGGAGTTGGTTGCAGCCCGCTCGAGGGACACCTTTACTTCTCCAATCTCCGTCTGCATTTCTTCAATGTTGGAGATCAATTTCGGCACCATCGTCATTAATGTCGTTAGCTTTTCGACGTTTACACATAGAGTGTTCAGACTCTTCTTAATATCCACCAGTTTCTTCTCATTATTCTTCAGCGTTTTCCTAACTTCGGGAAGCATATCCATTTTGGAATCTGAAATCTTGAAAATTGTCAGTAAAACGTGGTAAAGGGAACAGTGAAAATACTCAATGTAATTTATAGGGACCGCTTGCGTGTATATATAGCTGTTAAGTGTGTGCTAAATATAGCTGTATTATTGTATGTGTTATTGTGTGTGACTAGACTTTGTTTCTTGTAGGGAATCGACCTTAGAAGAGGCCAGTCCCAATCATTGCCGCTCCTGAGCTCTTAGCTAGTTCACCATAAAGTTGATAATAAAACTTTCATGTGGGTAAAGCTTTTTAATTAAACCTCGGCACGGAAGATTATCACAGAAGGGAAGTGATAAAAGCATGCATCCAAAAGTAAACAAATAACTCGGCAAGGTTTCTGCACAACAAAATAAAAACCTCCGCAGAAGACAAGAAAAATATGGCGCAAAACCAAGAACAATGGGAACAGATAAGACCGCGGAAAACTTAAATAGAAGTGTTGTTTATTTGTTTATTAAAAATGTGCTTATAATAGAAGGGAACATTCAAAGTAGCTTTTTCGAGCGCTGCGCCTCTTTCTTATATAGGCAGAGTAAGCTCTACTTCTTAAGAAGTTTCAAGTATCCAGGTTGGGAATTTTTCCTAACATTCAGAACTTTCTAAATTAAACTCGAAAGTTCTCCCAAACCTTGAAATTTATTAGCTTCAATGCGGCAAAAATACCGTTATAATTGAATATCAGATCTGGCGTTTCCAAAATAGAATTAGTATTCATAAATTTTCACAAAATTATCCAAAAACCAAACCTTGAAATTTATTCGCTTTAAAGCGGCAAAAGGTTTGTTATAATTTCAGGAGCATCACAGCCGTTTCTAAAATAAATATAGAATTCATAACTTTTCAAATTCAATTCGAAAGTTCTCCCAAAGCTAGCAATTCATTCACTTTAAAAGGGCAAAAAGTCTGTTATAATTTCGGGAATATGTGTTCAATGGATTCTAAAATATAAATAGTATTTAGAACATTTTAATTTTGACTTAAAAGTTCTCCCACACCTAGAAATTTGATCACTTTGAAGCGGCAAAAAGACAGTTATAATGATCCGAGTATCAGTTCAGCCGTTTCTAAAATGGAATTAATATTCATAACTTTTCAAATTCAACCCGAAAGTCCTCGAAACCTGAAAATTTATTCATTTCAGAGCGACAAAAAATCTGTTAAAATTTCAGGAGTATCAATTCTGCCGTTTCTAAGACAGAATTCGTAGTCATAATATTTCAAATTATACTCGGAAATTCTCCTAAAATTAGAAATTTATTCACTTTGAGGCAGCAAAAAGTCTATTATAATTTCAGAAGTATCAGTTCAGCCGTTTCTAATACCGTATAGAATTAGTATTCAAAACTTTTTAAATTCAACTCGAAAGTTCTCTCAACCTAGCAATTAATTCATTTTGAAACGGGAGCATCAGTTCAGCAATTCCTAAAATATAATTAGTATTCAGAACATTCTAAATTTGACTCGAAAATTCTCCCAAACCTATCAATATATTCACTTTAAAGCGTCACAAGTCTATTACAATTGCAGGACTATATATCAGTTAAACCAGTGGTTCCCAAAGTGGGCGATATCGCCCACTTTGGAAAAGGGCAGTGAGGAAGAAAGGGGCAGTAGGGTAGCGGCAGTCCGCGAAATCGAAGTCAGAAGTTCGTACGTTTGTTTGACGATTTGTACACAACACGTGTAGAACATGACTCCGAATCGAATAAATTTTCACGAGCTAAAAATCACCGTTTGGTAGTTAGGAATTTATATTCAAAATTTCGTTCGAATCTGTTCAGTAGTTTAGAAGTAATTCTTCGATCACTACAATTTCGGCCCGTATCGCCATATAACTCCCGAATGAAGGTGAAATTTAAAATTTTTTCGCGAGCTAAACATAACAGTTAGGTCCTAATGAATACGTACTCCAAGTTTTATCGAGCTGCGTTAATTAGTTTGGGAGATATTCCTTGGTCACTGAATTTGGAGATTGGCCGTGAGACCGGCTGCGAGACCGGCCACGAGCCCGGCCGTAAATTTGTCCGAGCCTTCTTGAATTTCTAGTGCTGAAACAGTTGAAACTGTAAAAAAATTATATTGGTTTACTAAATGAGGTTCTATTTGTGAAATACAAATTTGTGTTTAACCTTTCTCTATTAAAGTTGCAGCATACGAAATATGGAGAAAGAGGCGTTTGTTTTTATACGTGTCTGTCGGGGGGGGGGGGGGGGCTCGAGATTCATTGGGGAGCCAAAGGGGGCGCCACGCTTAAAAGGTTTGGGAACCACTGAGTTAAGCAGTTCCTAAAAAAATTAGTATTCATAACTTTTAAAATTAAACTCGAAAGTTCTCCCAAACCTAGAAACTCTTTCACTTTAAAAAGGCAAAAAGTCTGTTATAATTTCAGAAGTAATAGTTCAGCAGTTTCTAAAATAGAATTAGTAATTAGTATACAGAAAATTTTAAATTTGACTCGAAAGTTCTCCCAAATCTATAAATTTATTCACTTTAAAGGCTTCAACACCTCTTCAATCAATGCACTAACTTGTGCGCCATTCATACCTTAAACATTACCCTTTAATTATATTATATACATATAAATGAAGAATCCTACTGCACCCTGCTTTCCTCTACGCATTACCACATACATACAAATGAATGGCTCATATTGTCCAAATAGTCATACACTTTCTGCACGTGGTACTGATATGTAGGCCATTTTGCGGAGTTAAAATGGTTAAGGATGACCCACGATACTGCACAAATCTCTCATTTCTTGGAATAGAATAACATTTTCTTAAATTATATATAATATTGAATATAATAAAAAACATGTATACATTCACTTACGTCCCCATTCATTGTAGGTGCTTGTGACCCCAAAAGACCAAACTAATATTGACCAACTTATTTATAAAACAGTACGTGCTCCCCTATCGAAGTTTTTAGACCTGTCAGCCGCTGGCACACGGACGCCCGAAGCGCGACTGGCGGTGTAAATCAGCGGCTCTATATATGTCCGCTTTAGGTTCCAGTTGCCGGAGCGAAATAAGCGCCGAAATAGAATCTTATAAAATTCCTGTCGAGCTTGGGGCGATCGTGGGGAGCTCGTTTTTGGTACCTGATACGTTCGGGAGAGACACGGCCGACCCTAACAAGCGTCCAAAAAACGCCCCCTCCCTGCCCCCCTATTGGGAGGCAGGGAGGGGGCGCTTTTTTTCTAAATTCGCCAGCACCGCATACTCTCATATTCAACGATTACAAACATCCTTTCACGTTCACAACAAATGACATATTTTCTGTAATGTTGGATTATCTACGCAGCCAATGAGCCGGAATATCCAGGCAATTACGGCTCAGTTCTTAACATTAAATCTAGAACAAGTTGTAAATGGAAATAATTGTCTACTTTCCCAACTTACTAACCTACAAAAATACGATCGATCATTATAATCAGGAAGAATAGATAAAATGAAATAGTTTATTTATTCAACTAGTGTTTATTGGCAATCTTTTCGTACTTCTTCATAAAAGTACGTAAACGACAATTCAGCACCAATAATAACAAATCAGTACACCATTTAGGTCAATATCAAAACTAATCAACTCCACTCTCCAACAGTTGAACAACAAGAGGTTGACCTGGATTTAAAATAAAATTGCATCGACTTATAAAATTAAAGGTATGCTTCCATGATGATTGAACGAATGGAAAGATCGTCACTCTTAGCAGTCATCAAGATCAAGAACCCAGCACAAAGCCTAGTAAAATACACTGATAAAATAAAAGGCACTATTAATATTTTCACTTTTGGATGCACTATATATCAAAAGAGATTTCCTACAGAATAAACGTGATACTTAATTTTCCGTTGTTTTAAAGAATCAGAAGGTTGTCACATTATGCACTTACTACCTTGACAGTTCAACAACTCGTAAAAAAGCGCAGCAAACCTAGAGAAATTTGGAAAAATAATTTTCCGCCGAGTCGTTCAGACTAGAAAAAAATGGCAACTCCTTTGAGGAAATTATATGACCGTGGTTGACTGTCACAAATAACGGCCTGAATTATACAGGTGACACGAGGAATACAAATTGTAAAAGGTGGGAGGAAACACTGGCACATCGAGTGTAGTTAGTGATAAGGCAACGTACGAAATTTTTTAGACGTTCAACACTTTTTGCACCCGCATATATGTCAGATACTTGAAGCATCTTGTTGGCCATTTTAGGCAAGCGCGGTGAACGTTTCGGAGTTGGCGGTATTATGTCAGGAGAAGAGCCGGGGTTCAACACCCTTTTAGCACCCGCGTAAACTTCAGATATCTGATAAATGTTGTTGTCATTGACCATTACCATTTTAGCAATGCGTGGTGAACGTTTCGGAGTTGCCGGTATTATGTCAGGAGGAGAGCCAGGGTCTGCATCCACATGCGTTGTATTCGCCATCGAGGCGACAGCTTGTCGCTGAGCTGCTAATCGTCGGCGTATTCTGTGATCGCGGTGGCCCTCCCAGTCTGGCACATTTTTGAGCGAGGTCATTATCGCTCTATTGATGTCAGGTCTCTTGGCTGTGGCAAACTTGGTGTTCTTTAGAGCGGCTGCAAAGGAGATCACATTTTAGTATCCTATATTAATTTCAATTCTTATAAGATATTACGGTTTGTAGCTTTTAAATTCGATTGCATGGCAATTAATACGACAGAACACCAATGATTACGCGCATCGAATTAAATTACCGAGCACAATTTTGTCAACGGTCAATCAAGTAGGTGAACAATATGGACAGTATTTGAGATGCAATGTAACTAGAGACTCTCAGGGCAGGTGTCAAAATGGTGGTGGGGTTCTTCCACATTGGTTCTGTATGATGAAAACTTGAACTGCTGAATGGCTTAAACAAGTTTGAGAAAAAACAAATAAGCTTAGCTATTCCCTTACGTTCATGTAGAATAGAATAGATTAGAATAGAAGTGTCGGCGTTGAAGAAATAGGCCCATTGCCTGTTGCCGATTCTTGAACTTTTCGTGACTTGATTCACAAAGGATCCGGCCTTTGGAACCCGATCTTTCCATAGCTGACGATTGATTGAGATAGCTGCTGGACTTATAGCCTGGTCCGTAATTTGTTAGGCATTTTAAGACTGAACATATGCTCCTGCATAGCTTCGTCTAGTCTGTTTTTGAAGATGTTCATACTCGGAGCGTCAACGATGCTATCAGGGAGGCTGTTCCACATGTCGGTGACTCAAAGCGAGAAGAAATGTTGTCGCATGGATGTGTTCCAACGCTGTTTTTTTAGTTTATAGCCGTGGCCCATGGTGTTCGTTCTTGTTTCAGATCCTAGTAATCCTTCTGGGACCTTGTATAAGTCATGAGTATACTTGCATACTTCAATGAGGTCCCCACGCAGACGTCGATAACTGAGGCTTGGAAGCATCATAATCTTTAATCTTTCCTCATAGGACTTGCCTTTCAAGCCCGGAACTATTCTTGTTGCGCGTCTTTGAACACTCTCTACTAAATTTCTGTCCTTTTCAAATTTCGGTGACCATACGACGTTTCCAAACTCTAGGTTCGGGCACACGACAGCAACAAACAACTGCTTCATCGTTTCTGCATCTCTGCAAACTCGAAAGAGCGTCTGATCAGTCCAAGTCGTTTATTGGCTTTATTAACTTGACCTTCAATATGCTTAGAAAATTTCAACTCATTGTCGATATTAACTCCTAAATCCTTTTCCGTTGTCGACTTCGACATCATCACTCTGTCGTTGCAAGCGTGTCTTCTCACACTGTAATCTTGCTGTTCATTATTCTTGCCAAGGTGGATAACTTTACATTTGTCAGCGTTNCGTTCAATAACTTTATAAAGAAAGACATTTGTGCGCCTTAAATCATGACAACCCACCAAATAATCATCATGCATCAACTTCTCTAGTTCTTCAACAGTTGACGCGGGTTGAAGGTTGGGCCATGCCGGACGTTGTGCGCTCGTAAGGCGCTGGTCGCGCAGCTCATTGACCACCAAATTCGTGTCACTGCAGATTGACTGCATGGAGCGGATAGTGGCAAGAATTTCCGGAATGTGCGTTTCACAGCTAGTCACTAGTGCACAAGCTGTGGATATATACGTTTAATTAACAATAAAACCATTCAAAACCCTGATTCAGTCTTTCAATCAACAATTTCCAATGGAATGCTATTTGAGTTATTCTTACTACAGAACTTGAAATAAAATACTGCATTTATATCTAGGACATTGATCCTATAGCTAAACTTACATTACAAATGAACATACTTTTGATAAGGGAGTTCTGTGTTGTTTGCTGTCAGCCCAGTCCGGATGGTATTGGGTCTAACTGCTGCAGGATGTCGCTTTGCTGTAACGGGACCAAGTCGTAAGTGAAAAAAGGCTTAACATATGTTTAAAACCAAAACGAATGCATACGAGATTTGACATCAACGCTCAAGCGATATCATCGGCTCAAGTTCACCTTTAATATATCCTCAACTTCACCAACCATCCTTCAGTGACATCGGGACATTGTCCATCCAGCTTCAATATTTCCAGCAGCAATATTAATAAATTAATTTTTTGTTCACGATAAACTAAAATCTGTTCAATCAACAAACGGTTTAAGAAATTGACAGCAACTTCAATAAAGGTATTACTTTACATTGTATCACTTCACCTGAAATTTCATAAAATCCGTTGTGCTAATAAAAAACTTGTCTTCTATTACCCCTGACTCCGACGACGATGAGTCTGATGTGCCAGCACCCAGAAATTGAGCAGACCGCCTAATAGGAAAAGCTTGCGGTGAAGCGGCCAAAAGATTTTCTTCAATTCCTGAAGAAAACGTAGGCACATGGTCGAAAGAATATATGGTTAATCAAACAACCCTAATCACTCCATTCGGCTAACGCATACAGTCGCTTAAACGGACTCATAAGACGCACTCTGTGCAACCACTAGAGCCAATCATGTATCAAGAAACCCATCATGCAAGTCACAGCCGAGAACAATTATTCCCAAACTCCATCTCCAAATCCATTATTGTAACCAACACTTATTTCTGCACAGGTCTAATACATACTATCTACAAGGAATCCATCAATAACTTCCCCCTATTACACCATCAATCAACTATTGTCTTCACTTTCGAATAATGACTGCATTGGGCAACATATTTGACTGAGCTGATTCATAGCATAATTTTCCAGTTCTCAGTTAAATAAAAATGATCGGTTTGACTAGATTTCCGAACATACCCGATGCAAGGGTTGGTCTTCCGGATCTCTTCTTTTCCGTCTCCGACGCACTGATGTCAGTGTTTGAGACGTCACCGATCGTCATTTTTCTTTCACATCGTGAGAAGTCGTCTACGAATAAACACCAATCAATGCACAATTACACATTTAAAAGACAGTGCTGCAAAAAATACACATTATCTTTATCGCAAGTACACTTCAACAGGGCTCAAAATGAAAAAATCAGGTGAATAAGATCTGACAAAGCAATTGACAACCACAATCTCAAGGAAAAGTTTAGCAGACACAAAATTTATACATCATGTCAAAAGTTGATATCAGAACATGTGAGGAAATAATTAAGTAGATGAGAAAATTAAATTTTTTCTTTACCCGACTCTTCAGCAATCTTGGTTACAAGAAATGTATTCCAAGAAGCAGTTTGTGGCAAGGAACTTTTTCTTGCTTGCCACTCGACGTCTCCAGTTGGTGGCCAATAACAGTAGAATTTTTTCCCTGTTCTAAAATCCATTCCCTTGGAACCACTTGCCATTGCTTACCAAAATAGATTAAAACAAATTTTTTAAATTTTGACGTTATTAAGCATGAAGACAAATTTGAGAAAATTATATCGTATTATCTCTTGAATTTTTTTTATTTTATCTGTTGAATAATGATCAGTTAGTGCAGTAGTTCAATGCTGACACAACTGTTCTTACGGACAATAATGAATACTTTGGCTTGTAAGTCATCATACATGATACACTGGTCCCTTGATAACACTTTTAATTTCTTTATGCCTACCATTGAAGATTTGCATGGACTCTCAAACAATTCAGATTCATTTTCGAATAATTTGACGCACATACTTCCCTTTTCAATTCTCTTTATGATTCCAACCCGCCCATTTTTAAGGGCAATGCCGTTGTCGCGCGACCCGAGTTGGCCAGCCTTCAGAACTTTTCCCTTCCATTGCAGTGATTTGTGGCAGCAGGGCATATCAGCTTGCACTTGTTTTTCGACAGGTCCAAGGCGAACGCCTTCTACTTGTTGACTCCCAAGAGAATGGAGCATCTTGGAGTTTAACATGGTAATGTAGTTTGCAATTTGCTTAATAGGTTGGAATTTTGCACACAAACAACCTTTGATGTGTACTCCACGAATAGACTCAAAGGCAAAAGCACTAACGTTATCCAAATTACCAAATTTCATATAATCTTGGGTCAAGTGTATCAAGGAGTGTACATTATATGATAAAAAAGTAGTTCCATAAAGTTTCGAAGAAGAATTTACAAAATCTATCATGATATTTTGCACAAGTGGCATATAACTTAGCTGATGGTCCATTAAAAGTAATCGCATTGCTACTGAAAGCTGTAAGAAGTGATGGTATATTTCATTGGGCACAATTGCTGGTTTGCAGAGGACTAAAACACCCACATACAGCAAGAAAGTCCTAAATTCACTGGCATTCCAAAATTTGGCACTGGTGAGGCCTCCATGCAGTCGCCTATTGAAATCTGATGGCAAACGGAAGAAATTTTTTCAACCTCTCGATTAAAGAGAATAGAAGCATTATAACTCAAATGACGCTTAATTTCCTTCCGTTTGCTACTCTTCCACCTCATCACTAACCGTCGCATGACTCCAAGACACACTAAGTGCATATAATCAAGAGGGAAATCACGAACAAAATCCACACCAAGCGAATAGGGGGGAGATTCTTTTGCCTTCTGTTAATGATGTGATGCATCCTTTCCTGTTACGAAGGATTGGTTATTCCTGAGTGGGGCATCGGTTTTCTGCAAGACCACATGTCCATTCACATAATGACCATGTTGAATGCAACGCTCACAACTACTGTAAGCACAGTGACCAACAATACCTATTAGTTCAGCTCTTGCAGGTGCATCGCAAACTATTGCACATATAGACACATTTACGTCTAGATCACCAACTCTGATACCACGATTTTGTAGCAATGTCAGATCTTCTTTAAATTGACCAAGAATTGTTTGACTGCAGGCATCTTGTTACTGTCAGGAGTTTCACTGACATACAAACCACCAACAAAAATTTTATTTGGCTGCCAGTCAGGCTTGACTAAAATGGGATAAGCATGATATCGCCTGGAATCCTTGAACAAAGGAATTCCATCGATGTTGATAATTATCTTCACCTCATTGCTTTGGAGCCCCTGTATATTCAAGATATGAAGCTATGTTTTGATACCAATCAGGGAAGTGAGCATAAGTCCCATTGCTCATGGAAGAGTATTGTATTTGGCCAAATGATTTTCTCCTCAAAGTAGCACAGCACTTAGGGTTTGAGGGATAGTATTCCCTGAATTTCTTCAGAATCGTGTAATTGATGAATTTGATACAGTTTTATCCTCAGTGGACTACTCTGTTAAAACTTTCTATTTTTTCTTCATCTGGTAGAGCCATGTGGGGATTCAAATTTGAATCTTGGTCACTCGCTCTAGTTTACAGTGCTCCTCCAATTGGAATGAAAAATCCAGCCTCATCCAGTGGAAGTTGATCTTCTGCATTATTTTCAAGTGCAGTACTGAGTGTGCCGAGTCCCTTCGCTGTGTTTTTTGTTTCTTAAAAGCAGATGTTGAAGCGATTGTCTCAGAGGGTCGTCAACGTTTCTGACGAGCTGTGAGTTCTAAATAGCTCCGTCGATGGTCACTCATGGCTGTTTTGCAAAATAATCAAGCATGGTTAGAAATATTAAGGCTCAAAATAGGATATTAAAAGTTTTCAACAATTTCAGCCACATGTAAAGAGATTTGACACGAAATAAACTTGAATATCAGAGAAAAACCACAAGTTTCAAATGAATTTAAAGTACATTGTTGCAGGATCAACATTGATAAGCCAGATGTGTTGAAATTATACTCACAATATTTTTAATTTGTATGAAGAAACTTGAAATAATTCTAATATATTGAAATATGGAGTTTTTAGGTAATTACTTGCCTACTCCTAGGCAGAAAGTTCATACTTTGAAAATAAACCTTATGCCTCCTATCAATCAAATGACGACTATAGATTTGAGGAACATATATTGTACTGTCATTTTGTGGCATCACCACAAAATTTTGTGTGGGCATTTCAATAAAATAAATTTTCCTTAAAATATGAATGACAGTTAAGTATCAGCAAAATGAGAAACTGAAGGCAAATGGATTTTACTTCCCATTTATTATGTTGGTATCATAATGGACCCTTGTCACTTGAAAGACAAAAATAATGACATGGAGCAGGTAGACTTGGACTCTATTTATAGCCTTTCATTTAACTTATAAAACATTAAATGATTCGAAATCAAATGAGTGATCTGTATCATACAAAGTCCGTGTCACAGTCTGAACTTTTGCTGCTAGTTCAAGGAAATAAACTGGACAATTTTGAGGCATGTGCTGTAGTAACAGGTTTATACTAGAAAATATTTTCAAACTTCTCTCTCCCTCTATTGAAATATTTTGCAGCCAAATTCCAAGACCAAGTAATTATAGAACTTAATATTACAGCATTGTATTTACTTCTGCTGATAATGTCTACTTACTAATACATAAAATAAATGATAAATATTAAATACGTATAAAAAATATGATATATTTAGTAACACTGATGAATCATGTTAACAATGTGAAATACAAAATGCCTTAAAAAGACAAAAATCAACAACCAAAATATCATCTTGTTAATTCAATTATTATTAATATGATCACTGAAGCAACAATTTCGAAATCAACACTAATAAGTTAATACATTTTTTAAATAGAACCCTAGACATAGAATAGAAGTGTCGGCACTGAAGAAATAGGCCCATGGCCTGTTGTTATCAACATGCCAGAACAAACTCCACAAGTTGATAATCTAGCATCAGTTGAGCGTGTTGCAAAAATATTTGGCATTACACTATTTCTTACAATATTAAAATTTTGAAGAATATCATGAAGAATGCTGATAAAGGCAGTATAGTCAGATGTAGGAAGACAGGACAAAAACTAACAAGCATGTGGCACTTACACCATGAATAAATGAAAAACCCTGAACCTGTCACAAGGTGTACTTGTGCAATGGGCTTTCAAACTACAACTCAGACTTTTTGCAACACAGTTTTATGTACAGAGCAAAAAAAGTGAGCTGGCCCCATCTTACTGCTGTGGAGTAAGATGGGACCAGGCTGGGGTAAAACAGGATCAACGAGCAATTATTGGTGCAAGGTTTTTAATCAATGCATGGACCTGATATTGAATTTTGCCCATCTTCAAACACATTAGTTGAAGTAACAACCACTTGTTGCCATTTTGTGTTGTAGGAAGTCAACTTCAATATAAGTCACATTGCCATTGGAGTTTTTGTCACACAAAAACTTCATTAGGCTTGCCCGATAAGTGAGTTGGCTTTGACTCATTGTAGAGCACTGCAAAGTACTACATATATATTTAATTAAGTCATTCTCAGTCATATGATCTGATAGTTAGCCGTTATTTCATTGTGTACGTTTTCTGTGGTTGTTTCCAACATTTCTTTACATCCCTTTAGGTTGGAGGTCTTCAGTTGTCCAATTTATTGTGTTAATTGTAATGGTTGATTCATATAAGGTATCAGAGTCCTCATTATCAATCTGTCTCAGTCTATTTGCTTCTGCCTGTTATTCTGTTGCTGCAATGCATTCTTCAATCCATTTGTGACTTTCTCTATTGATCTTTCTCTTTCACTCCACAACATCAGGACCACATGTCTCCTCCTGCTGAGAGACATGTGGTACTGATGAAATTGTACTCAATTTCAACTAGCTTATTTTCATATTCTGAACCTAAATGATTACAGATTGAACAGTCATTCACATCTTTCAGTTTGCCAGTCATTATCCAAGCATAATTAATTTCGAATTTGAGCTCATCCAGTCTTGAAGCGTCATACTTTGACATTCAGAAGATGAATACCTATCATACAATAGCTGCATTAACATTTTTAAATAGGGCTGTCTGACACACAGCTTAACATGTTCAACCATTCCTTGTGAAGGGGCCATGCAAGAATTCTAAAAAAATTTTCATAGTTAGGCTTCTAAGAAACAAAGCTTGCCACACATGAGTTAAAAACTATCTGCACAGGAGGTAGCAGTTTCAGGATATATTTTTTATTATTTTTGGCTGCTAATTTGACAGTTTGAGTGTTGCATGACTTCTGTGAAGCTCAAAAATCAGCAAAATTGGGTTTGTATTTTTAATGCCTCATTAAATTTGCAGAAAAATATCTAAGAGACAGCTTGTCATCCAGCCTGAAACAGTTATTCCAGGCTGAGTGAGCAGCTGTGCTTGCTTTCCTACCCTAGTGGTTTGCAGGTTTCCTTTTGAATGCAACATGAGGTGAAATTTTTTTCTATCTGCACAGACTGCGGCTGACACAATGTTTTTTCTCAATTGAAACCCTGTGTCTCTCTCAGTTTTTAACTGTTGCTTTGTTCTCTGATTGGCCTGCCAGAAAGCCTGTTTCACTAAGATTGAAGATGCATTGCAGTCTTACGGCAAACCCAAAATGACTGAAAAATTTACTTAATTGGAAATAAAACCAACGGATAATAACTGAAGTGTCAGGTGTCATGCGTTTTTTTGCCATTTGAATTTGTCATCAGTTTCTTTGAACATAGCCCATGACCTTTCAGAAATTTGTAAATTCTGTCATGTCCAGTTTAGTTATCTTTGTAGGCAGGCCCATATATACATACTGATATTTCCTACAGCCATTCTTGCACATAATTCTGCAGTTCACTAATGGGAAGAGACATCCCTTTTTACTCCATCCCCTTGTTGCAATTTAAAATAGTAAACTACATTTTCCCAATTAAAACAAGCTAACATGTTAAAATGGTTATTTTGAGCAAGATATGAAAATTGTATCTAAAATAATCCATGTATATCTGTGTAGAATGATCTATTCATTTAAAAACTATTTTTGTTAACTTGTTAACTATATGGGGTAAGACAGGAAACTTTTTAGGGTAAGATAAGACTGGTTGCTGGATAAAAGAGGATCATTTGGTGGTCCCATCTCACCCAATTTCCAGTCCTTTTTTACCCATTTTATAATGCATGTCAGGCTGTGATTGTCACTGGTAGCCTGGTAGGGATGCCTAGTATTGCTCAAAAGTTGCTCGTTATGTTTCCAAAAGTTGCTTAAAAATTGCTTGGGGGTTACCAGCCTACAGCCGCAAACATTTTTGTGTCATTAGACTCTAGACAGAGCTCATTTTCCAAATAAGGTTAACTATTTTCTGACCTAGATCTTCAAAAATTTGACAAAAATTCATTATTTGCAACAGTCTTGAAACAAAGACTGAAATGACTGGAAATAGTTGCTTTATCAGAATCTACCATCAAATTAAAATCAATGCAATTAGAATGCACTCCATGGATTGTTCCTATGTTACCCCATGAAGGCTGCAGTCCCATCTTCCTCTACTTGACTTAAGTTGACTATATGGATTGGCATTTATAAACCATCATTGAATTCAAGTAAATTTTAAGAAAATTGAGGTTAGTCTATTGATAATTGGTGACTTTACATTTAACGCGAATTAACACATTTCTATCTTGGCTGTTTGAAGCATTTTAAATGATGGGAATAAAATAAATATTAGTAACAGTATAGGAAGGAAGGAATTTTTAACCAATGAAAATAGAGAAACAAACTACATTGATTTATTGCAATCATAATTTTACCATTGAATCACAATTTTCAAAGTTAAATATCAATGAAAATCAAGCTTCAGAGTGATCTCAATTCTTTAGGATCTGAAATTAGTAGCAATTGATCCAAATCTAACTGTTGAAGCAATGAATATTTTCTATTGCCTATAAATTCATATGGCAGGGCTGACCAGCTGAATCATGTCTACTAAAATTAATTTCCCAAAATGAAAAGGGGACCATAAGTTCAGACGTGTCAGAAAATTACCGTAAAACATCACTCACATAGCCTACCCAGTCCAGTAATGCAATCGATATTTGTAAAGAGCGGGAAGTTGTTGAGAGAATATTCTACACTCACCTCATGCATCTTCAGTCCGGTGGAAGAACGACTCAAATATATAATATGCTTACCGAACTTGTAAACTTTGATCACTGATAATAAACTTTATTAGTTCCACTTTTGTGACGAAAACAAGTTTTTTGAAGAAACTCCAAGCAAAACTATGGGCTGAAGCGTTCACGAGACGTTGCCAAATGATACTCGTGTAAATTGACACAAGGCCACCTCTAGATTGGTGATTATTATCTCGCAATATTGTTGTTTAGTCATAATTTTGATAGAGCTTGTCCCATACGATATGCTGCGCACTTTATTATGTTATTTTAATATCGCAAAATATATAACTTTTTTGCTAATCCCGGAAATTGATGGCATCATTGAACAATATCTGGTCTGGTAGTCTTTATCAATGAATTCATCTGGTCGTTCAATCACGCTTTAGTATTTTGGATAAAAAAGATAGATCAAACTGATTTGTTGCATATATTGAGCAGAATTGCGGTCTAACGGCTCTGTTTGGTATAAAATGCAAGTATTTTAGTAATCACTCGAAAAATGGAAAGTGGTTTCATGTTTTAATCATGATTATCCAAGAAATAAATATTTTCTCAGGAAAAATTAAGTAAATTCACCATAATTGTCCTGCAATACAATGCCGTATTTTTATGTATAATGACTCTATTCAATTATGGTAAACAAACACGACATTCCATACAACTGGTAAACAAATTCGAAAACAAATGGCTCCATGCAAAGACGTATCTCTTGTAATCGTGACTTTCTACACGCTGACGGTTCTCAAATTTTGGAAAAAATGGCTGACGTCCAGGATTTTAGCACATTGCCATAAAATGTTCAGTCTGGGAAACTGAGTTTATTTTTTTATATATTCCGACCTAGGCTTTGGGATTTTTCCTACATGTTAGTTCAACATTAATTAGTATTAACCGATATCGAGGCAATTTCTGTAGCATTGGCATCATGAGCTCATTAAATTCATTCTCAAGCAACACAGCAATTAATAAATATCACCACTAATCCTGCAGAGGTATGCGGACGAGTAAAAGGCATAAAATTCATTGATTTATATTGTTAAGAAATTGGCGAATCTATGGTACTACATGCACAGTTAACAGCCGTGCTCACACGACAGTAACGAAATTTAATAGTGATGCCTTCTTACATCGAATGAGCATCGTTATTATTTCACACTTATCTATTCTATACTATATAGTATTCTAATAAACCATGATTTAATGCATACATAATTTCTTAACTCACTACTGTAACCATGCTACTAGTTAAACAGCTTTTCGATTGCTCGATAATTCTCGTGAAACTTTCATCAGAAGCCGAGATGTAAGGCGTAACAATAATAATGCACATACTTAACTCTAATCGATTAACAAACAATGAAATTAATCCCTTTTTTATTTTCCACGCCAGCCTATTAAATGATTTTTTCATATTTCAAGATACAAATGAGTACGGAGTTTATATGTAGGTGACTTTAGCATTGTAGCCGTGGCCTTTGTCGAAATACGCCACAACCTGGGTACGGCCGTCGGGAAGCAAAACTTTGTACTGGCCTTCCATCTGAAAAGTTGGGGGTAGTTAAACAGTGGGAACAATCATATCAAAGGTTAAACATTTCAGTAATCGAGTGCTTTAAGAAAATAGAAAGGTGTGTAATGTTCTTTAAAAGTAGAATAGCTCATTAACTCAAGCACGACCAAGCAAGTAAAACACTACAAATTACACCATTGAAACAAAACAGGATTAGCAAAACAAAGTCGCAAAAAAGGCCTTCAATGCTTAATTTTAACATCAATGATATGCTCCTCAAACAAATTAATGATGAATGCAATGCAATTTTCGCATGCGAAAACCCGACACAGTAGCACGTGAACCCATTTCTAGAAAATGCCTGCAACATCTAACTAATCATTTTACAGTCGTGTTATTTGTAAGTGAAGATACTTATGTGAAAATGAATCTAGTAGGATTCTTGAAGGAAATTTTTAATAATAATATTAAATATTGGGTAAAATCTGTTTGAAAATGGCCATGGCAAAGTCTGGCATCAGATTTAATATTTTAGTGGGGATTTTTGCCGAGCGCGTCGGAAGTTCTAAATAACTCTTTGAAAAGACATTACTATCCGTTCAAAGTATGGATTGTGCACGATGAATTGTTTTTTTGAAAATATCTGTATTATATAAGGAACGGAAAAATTAGAAGATAATATAACACGGAGTTAATATAACAAGACGAACAACCATGTGTTTACACTGACCATGTTGCCATCGTGCGTCTCATGCCTGTTGTAGTGGTTGCCCGAGTCTTTATCGCTGACGCCGTAAGAGAAGACGTAAGGCATGCCGAACGTCGTGTTATTCGACTTTGTTGTCGAGTGATGCTGCTCAGTGGCAATAAACAAATATTAAAAATATTCTAGGAATCCAGTGGCGTGAACTTCAAAATTAGACATTCATTATCGTGAATAACTAACATGGCGTGAAACTAAAAATCAGACAATACACTAAGCGATCGAAATTGAATACATTTTTTGGAGGTTTAGATATTATGGCGGTACAATAAAACGTGGAGGGAAAATTGAACACAGTTATGTATGATCTTTAATTTGGTATATTTCAATTTAAGGGCTAAGGATATGAACGGAATAAACCGTGGGTTAACTATCAGTTATTCGTAACGTTGTAACGTTTGTTGTATTGGAATCTTAGAAACTTTGATACGAGTATATATTAGGGGCTATTCGAACGCGTATCTGCAGTACACTTCGAATCGGAACTCAGCCTGTTTAGTGGCCAAGTGTTTAATAGCGCTCCAGCTATTTAGCTATCTCGCACCGAAAGTCAAGATGAACATCACCAAAGAGGTGGAAGGTCTCAGTTATCGAAAGTTTCATAAATAAAAGAATCATTCATCACCCACTAGGGGCGCAAGGTCTCAATTGCCCAGCCCGTTGAAGCTGGCTCGAAAGAAGCAGCGTAATTGTGCTTATAAACGGGGCGAATAGTTGCGTCGATTAGTTGAGTAGACTACACTTTTGCCGGCTGAGAGCCTATACACGAGAAGAGAGTTTTCGGTACAGTCCACCAGCGCCAGTGCGACGTTGGGAGTTGTCGTGTAAGGTGTGTGCGTGGTAGAGACAAGCGAGAGCTCTACAGCTATGCGTGTTACAGCGGCTTAGAGACAAGCAGGAGAGAGAGAGCGACGAGGTTATACTCACTGCGAACGCCGAAGCGGTACTGGGCATACTAGTGACTAGACTGGCTAGAAACAACTCGAACTGCTTTGGGTGCAATGCAAGAGCTAGTCGCCTCTGAAGACGTCAATCATCACAAATTTTAGTTTCGCCTCGTGTATGAGCACCTTTAGCATCTCAAAGAGACGAAGTGACAAGGAGGGACAGATGAGAAGCAACAGAAACTAAGACACTCGAACAAGAGGTAGCTTACACGAGACGTCTGCCGCCTGCAAGAGATAAAGAATGGAAATGTCAGGAATCCTACCTACACAATACCTTAACCCCACAACTCAAGCCCGCAGTCAAACAGAGAGCTCAGAGGTGGGGCGCTCAGGAACAATCCCTCTAGGAGCGCGAAATCCCGTAGGACTTCTGACGAGTATAGACACGCGTCAGAAGTCACCCCTGTGGGGGAACTTAGCCCAAAGCATTATTGTGAAGCAATGAGCCGTTGCAAAAATGGAGAGAAGAAGGTTGGATAAGGAAATTTAAACACTGTTCAGATTACCGGAAAAATTGCGTCCGGTATTTCGCTGCGTCATTAATTTGTACTTGATTACTGGATACAGAAATAAATGAACTAGAAAATCAGACATGCTAAAAATTCCAACCTCGTTAGGTTAAGGGTGCTAAAAGCCATCTACACAATCACTTCGGAAATCCTGGTGGTATTAAGTTCAAGTTGGCCAATTTTTTTACACTTTTTAAAGTCGTAAACTAATCACTGTCCGTTCCTCTGGAATTCTAGATAGGTATTATTGTGATGCAAACCCAGGATTGACTGGGGTAGATATAATCCTCGCAATATGGTTATCCATATATTTCAGTCTGAGGAATGATAATTACCTTTACAACGTCCAATAATTTGACTATAAGTCAGTCTTATTTGAGATTTTGATCAGATCATTTGATAACTGTTTTGTGAGCTTTAATAATAAGTATTTCATTATATATAAACCAATTTCAAAAGCGAACTTACGGTGGTAGGGGGAGTTGTGGGGGTAACGGTGGAGCGGGGCGGCTTTAATAATCCTTTAATTACCGTCTGATAAATGAGAGTTAACTTGCCGTAGTTAAAATATCGGACGGCTATTAGAGGGCTTTTAACATTACAATCAGACAATTTGAAATTAGTTGGATACAAGCCCGCGAACTATAAGCTATTTATATAGTGCTTGACGATTAAAATTTGATTGTGTAATGTTTATAATTCCACAAAATCGGACACTGCATCGCACGCCTTTTTCAATTGCAAAAAAGTAAAAATTGTCCTATGTAGCTTGACCTAACCTTAATCGAAAGGTCACTAGAAATGTAAAGAAGGACATTAGAAACGCCCATAACGAGGCTGAAGATTTTTGCATATTAAGTTTTATCGACATATCATTAGCACGTCCGGTAATGAGATTGTTGGCCATGCATTTACCGGACGCAATTATTCGGTTTTCTACCCATGTCCAGGAATGTTTAAAAAAAAGTCTGGTAGATAGGGCAATACTACATACTTGGCAAAACAGTCAAATTGGTCTCATTCCGGACACTGTTCAGATTACCGGAAAAAATTGCGTCCGGTATTTCGCTGCGTTATTAATTTGTACTTGATTACTGGACACAGAAATAAATGAACTAGAAAATCGGACATGCTAAAAATTCGAACATTATTAGGTTAAGGGTGTTAAAAGCCATCCACACACTCACTTCGGAAATCCTGGTGGTATTAGGTGGAAATTGGCCTATTTTTACACGTTTAAAGTCGTAAACTAATCACTGTCCGTTCCTCTGTAATTATAGATAGGTATTATTGTGATGCAAACTCAGGATTGGCTGGGGTAGATATAATCCTCGCAATATGATCATCCCTATATTACCGTCTGAGGAATGAAAATTACCTTTACTAAGTCCAATAATTTGACGATAAGTCAGTATTATTTGAGATTTTAATCAAATCATTTGAAAACAGTTTTGTGAGCTTGAATAATAAGTATTTCATTATATATAAACCAATTTCAAAAGCGAACTTACGGTGGTAGGGGGAGTTGTGGAGGTAACGGTGGAGCGGGGCGGCTTTGTGGTAGGGGGAGTTGTATGCTGATGAAAGATGACATTTGCTTAGAACATTTTTATTATTATAATCCAATAGCACGCAAACACGGCGTTACCCGGGATTGATATAATCCTTTCCCTATGATAATCCTTTAATTACCGTCTGATAAATGAGTGTTAACTTGCCGTAGTTAAAATATCGGACGGCTATTAGAGGGCTTTTAACATTACAATCAGACCATTTGAAATTCTTATAAGCTTATTTATAAAGTGCTTGAGGATTTAATTTTTATTGTTTAAAGTTTATAATTCCTAAAAACCAGACAATGCTCGACGCACCTTTTTCAATGGCAAAAAAAAATTAAAAATTTACCTATGTAGCTTGACCTAACCTCAGTCGAAAGGTCACTAGAAGATAATGTAAAGAAGGATTTTATAAATACCTAACCCTAACGAGGTTGGCGATTTTTGCATGTTAAGCTTTGTCGACATCATTAGCACGTCCGGTAATGAGATTGTTTACCAATTACCGGACGCAATTGTCCGGTTTTCTACCCATGTCCGGTAATGTTTCAAAAAAGTCTGGTAGATGAGGGCAATACTACGTACTTGGCAAACGTTCAAAATTGGTCTCATTCCGCACATTGGTCAGATTGCCGAAAAAAATTGCATCCGGTATTTCGCTGCGTTATTAATTTGCACTTGATTACTAGACACAGAACTAAATGAACTAGAAAATCAGACATGCTTGGGTTAAGGGTATTAAAAGTCTTCCGCCTAACTTTTAATACACTAAAAGCCTTCAGGGTATTAAAAACATTCGATAATCCTGGTGGCATTAGGTCCAGGTTGGCCAAGTTTTTTACTTCTTTAAATTAAAATTGTAAACTAAGCATAGTCCGTTCCTCTGGAATAATAGCTAGGTATTATTGTGAACCTGGCGTTGCCTGGGTAGATACAATCCTTGCAATATGATTATTAATAAATTACTGTCTTTGTATTGATAATTACCTTTACATGGTCTAATAATATGACGAAAAGTCAAAATTATTTGATATTTTACACAGATCATTTGAAATCAGTCTTGTTAGCTAAATAGTAATTATTTCATTATATATAAGCAAATTAAAATGTGAACTTACGGTGGTAGGAGGAGTTGTGGGGGTAACGGTGGAGCGGGTCGGTTTAGTGGTAGGGGGAGTCGAGCGCTGATGAGTGATGACATTTGCTTAGAACTTTTTGATCATTATAATCTAAAAGCATTCAAACCCGGTCTTGCCCGGGATAGTTATGAATATAATATATTGTCTTTGAATAACAGTTTGCTAGATAATAATTAGGACTACATTCCTCAAAAATTAGACGGCCAGTAAAGGGTTATAATATTCAAATTAGACCATTTGAAATTAGTTTGGGTAGCACGAATAATAGGTATAATAAGTAATACATTAAATATAACCAAATTCAGCTGGGCACTCACGGTGACGGTACTCTCAGTGGTTGGAGTTGGGGGTGAGCAGGGTGTAGTGATGGTCTGATGAACAGAGATTTGTGGTTACAATTTATTGACTACACTTTGCTCCACAGTTTTGCTTCAATAACGTCTTAAACAAATATTTTAGGAAATGCCGTACCGCAATGTTCAACACCATGTTTCCATATAATTAAAAAGCTGCAAATTCGTTGCTGACAAGAAAATTCAGCAAATAAATGAGTTAGCGTGAATATTGAATGTTTGATTTTATACATTGAATTGAAGAATTAAAAATTTGCAAGAGTAGGAAACAGATCAATCATAAATTTGACATCGATGACTTTAAACTCATATCTATCTAAAATTACTACGGAGTTTTAATCATAATGGCAGGTTGTGATTTATGGTAACTCGACATTTTTCAACAATTTCCACCACGTCCCATGGTTTGAGTTTGAGGTAATTTCGTCATGACTTTAACGATCCCGCATCATCTCCAGCTTTTCATTAATAACGCTACCCCTATCACGTTCATAAATTGAAATATGAGCAATTTTCAACGTTTGTATCATGCAAACAGCAACGTTTACGCTTACCCCGCATTCTTTAAATATCTTTGCAGACTCAATATTATCAGAAACTGGATGATGATTAATCATAGTGTAGAAATATAGTCTCTTTTATATTTATATGTTTAATTTTTCAAAACATCAAATCCTTGCAGCGCAATGGCAATTTGGATGAATTTTTCAGCTACGATTCGCTACTTCGATATGAAAAATTTTTAAGAATGCTTGACGAGTAGATATAGCTCTGAATGGTTCATACCTTCTTGTGTTAGCATCAGAAATTGATTTTTGCGTATATCTATTTCCACCCTCCAATGGGTTGAAAATATTCGAATACTTACGTGAGGTTTTGGGGTTTAACTCGTTCAGTCACATCAAATAACTCATCCCATGATGTGGGCCCCAAAAAACATTATAATGAACTTTTTGATGACTTACATAAGAAGGGGTAGTAGTGGGGTGGTCGGGGGTTCCGTAGAGGCCTGAAGGAGGAGTCTGCCGATCAAAATTGATAACTTGTTAGTAGAATATTTATCACGGATTTTATACCTCAGATGTGAGTATGACATTTTTAACACAAATGGGAATGTTTGTGCGGTGGCTCTAGGAAAATTTAGGAAAACATGAGGTGGTGTAGAGTGGCCAGAAGGTGGAAGAATAAATGGAAAAAGAAGAAGAAACAAAAATGGCCCTATGCTCACGGTTATGTAGCTGGTAGGCTTTTGCGGTTTCGATGGGGCTGGAGACGAATGAGGGAACCCGTCATTACTTTGGGTGGTTTAATTTTTAAGGTATACGGCGAAGCAGAGTGAGGGTTCATCATCTACGATGTTTATATATTTGAGTACTGTTAATCGAAAATAAAGATCATGTCTACTCTGTATCTGCTCGCTTATCGCTTTATTTTTGTCTTAGAATACTTTTAATGTGTCTTTTTTTCGCAACGGGTGATAGGATGAAGTGAAGGTGATGATAATAATTATGATGAAAGTATTGAGCCTGTCGAAAATGAGGAGGCTGGTAAGAATGTTAGTTTTTAGTTTGGTTGTTTTAGGGTAAATCCATTGGTATAAAGTGCGTTTCATGCTGGGAGGGAGGATATCTGTTCATCTGTGCAACTTGTGTGCCTGTCCTTGGTAAAGAAGGTGTCGTGAAAGTTGATGTTGATTGTGTGCCTATTGGAATTCAATTTATCGCGTCCGAAATAGTAAAAAACTTTGGAAAAATCCAGGTCTTCACTAAGAGCTTCTGTCCGTATTCGTTGTTTGCCAGTTAAATAGCTTAACAGCTATTTCTTCGTTGAGTTCTGGCATTGGAATAGGTAATTTCTTGTATTTTTCGTCACATAATCTTCGCTTTCTGGGTTCGCGTTCGTTATAGTGGACCTTGGTTGCAGAGGGACGTTGCACGTTCTGATAGATTTCGTAGTCTGTCAGTATTTATGCTAAGTTTTATGTGGACTGTCTCATGTGGTCGTCATCTATAAATTAATTAGTTCTTTGGTTGAAGTTAGTGTCCGGCTTCTTAGTTTCAGGTTGATTGTAAATCTCGGTAAGTCGCGTCAGTCCGTCAGCATAATGGTGTATTGGATGGTGTGTGTTTTTTTTTGGGACCAGCTGCACCCAAAAGTGATGGGAATAACTCCCGTCCTGGTGCAGCATGGTCCGCTGCGTATTTATTTGTACAGGTGTGGAGGTGGGGGACCTAGTGCGAGTACTTTGGAGCTATAGCATAATCGGTGCTGCCCTGCTATGGTGACTGGGGGTAATTTGAGTTGGTTGAAGAGTTGGGGATCAAAAGTTTTGAAGGTGAACCAGGTTTTACTTGCTTGTTGGTGAAGGACTGTGTTGGTTGTAGGAATTTTGCATTATTCGTATAGTGTTTGGGAGGATATAAAGTCGGACCAGTGTGTGTTCGTGATGAATTTCAGTGCTTTATTTTGGACTTTCTGCAGTTGGGATATTGCTGTTTTCGATAGTGTGTATTGAGGGGTAATCGAGAGTTGACCTAATATGGGTGAGGTATAGAGTGCTTTTTATGTCTGAAGGGAGATGGTAGAATCTGAATATTTTATGTAGATTTGCAAGGGCTAATACTTACCAAACTGTTATTTGGGACCTAAGACCATGTTTTTACCTGACCTGCATATACATAAGTGACTTTTGCCGGATGTTGGGACGAGACCGGTTGAAAGACCGATCAAGAAGCGCGTAATATAAGACTGCGTTAAAGCATGCACGCAGCACCCGAAATTTCAATGTTAATTGCATGAGAGGGCCGGGTAATTATCTTTGAATTTTGTTATACATTCATCGCCGAACTTGTAATGTTACTGCGGAAACTATGGGACGTATTCTCGATTAGCACGAGAAATTTAATATAAAAATATCCCTAGACCAACAACCAATGAGTGATAGCTTGAAGAATAGACAGGTGCGTATTGTTCTTATCTATATGATGAATGTTATTCGTTCATGGATTGAAGCAAGTATAAAGGTTCAGAGTTGAAAATGATGAAAAGATTTGTGTAATGGATTTTAGTTTTAGGAATTTTTAGCAGATGTTCTGGCAACGTCAACCAAAGTATTGGAAGGACCTGAACGGTTGCTTACGGTTTGGTCATTCGTTGATCCTTACTGAACCCAGCCGCTTGTACTCATGCTCTTGGTAAGCGTCTAGGTTATCTACTTTGTAATGGAATAACTGTGAGAAATATGTTTAGAATATTGTTGTACATATCTGGTTACTAGTGCTCAATTAATTTAATTAAATGCGTGTTCATTTGTAGGAGAACTTCCCTCCTCTGTTCTGCTGTTCTACTTTAATAAGCTTGGAACTTGGACCAAGCCTAATAACCCCAATCACCCAATCGGAAGTTACCGCCAACGAATCAAATAAACCCATCCGTTTGAACATGAACTAATAGGAACATTACAATTTGCTTCGTATAAAACATGTCTCTCTTACCGATAACGTAAATCCACGAAAGGAACGGTAAGGTTGATTGTCAGTAAACAAGTATTTCCGTGCACACGTTTTCCGTCAAAAACAAAATTAATCCTGAAACAATAGTGAAAACTGCTGAAAGCAAATTCAAAATTTTTTACATAAGTTGCCCTGCAACGTACCTGGTAGAATAGGAATGGCTTTTTCGGGGTGGTGTAGCTGTACCCTCGAATGGGGGTAGCGGGAGGAATGTCGGTACATTTCAGCGATGCTGAGTTGGGCAATAAGTTCTGCTTTGGGGGTGAAAAACCACTAGAAGGCTTCTGTAGTCCGTTAAATTTCGCTGCGGCTCCAAAGTCAGTGCTTCCTCTAAGGAAGAAATTGCGTCCTTTCCGCTGGGTTCCATTTTGGTGTAGTTCAAATCCAGTTCTGCCCAACACCGGAGGTTTAAGCTGGTCCAGCTGTTGCAGATTGGCTTCCCGGAAGGTGGCGTGGAAGTCTCCTCTCGACTGCCTGTGAGCGGTGGATCCCCCGCTCAAGTGCAACTTAGCTGGGATGCTGAAGACGCCACAACACAAAGCCGCCAGCGCAAAAGCCGATAAGGCGCACTTCTGCATACCGGAGAAAAGCGGCTCAAATGAAAGCAAATTAAACGGCTTATCTTGATTTTTCCAAAGAAGTGTTCATTTAAAGTAGTTGTGACATTGATTTTTTATCAATTATGTTGTTTTCGTGGGGAAGAAAACATGAAATTGAACGAGGTCAAAATTAATTAGATTATTCATGCTAACACGTACGTGATGCAGATTTTATGTTCAATCATTCAGCATTCGTCTACTTAAATGGTATCTTTGAAATATTTTGAAATGTGGCGATGGCTGTCCTTGTATATGTATTCAATGATGCTGGTTTAGATAAACCATTTACACAGATTTGAAAAGTACTTTTCTAGTCCGAACAAAAAAATATTTACAATGTGTTGCCCCCACGGAATACTTTCTCATTCTTCGTTTTGTTGAATTGGTCGCGCAGTGGATCAAATTACTGTAAATTTGTATAGGAATTCAAATCCGAGCAGTGACACGACTTATGCTTAGAAATGCCACGAGATCCCGCAATATACCGGGTTCTTCTGAAGACCTTCCTCTCCGTAAGAGGATTTGGATTAGCTCAGAACACCGATGTCGTTCGAGTGACGTGTCAAGACCAAAATCGCGAAACGTTAACGTGATTTAACATTATTTCGAACGTTTTCACTTGAAAAATAAACATTAAAATTAACATCTTTGCTTTTTTGTGTGTATAATTAAAGATCATTGATAATTTCAACAAACAAAATACTCTTCAGAATTTTAAATGTTATTCCAGAGAAAACAAATAACACTTTCTAAAGCTTATATCTGCATGTAATAATCATCAGTTGACATCTATCATGCATTTTGTCCGAGTTAACATTTATCATGCAATGCAGTGTCATACACAACTATATCATTTAGAACATCAGTGTGGCGAACACATACGATTCCTTCTAGTTACGAAGTGAACAGAGAGAAAGTTTCTTCAAATTAGTCAAAAAGCTTCCATCAATGAAAATGAAACTATTAATTTATGCATTAAGCCGGCAGCTTTAAATGACATGCACGTTTTATAATATATAACCAATTTATTCTCATTACTTTATTACTCTTCATTTTTCTCTTCACGTGCTCAAATAATGAGTTGATTATGCAATATACTTTGTTATAATCAGAGCTGGGCAGCGCTACTTTGGAATGTAGCGGCGCTACCGCTACCGCTACATGCTCTGAATGTAGCGGGCGCTACCGCTACCGCTACACCCACTAGATTGTAGCGAGCGCTACCGCTACCGCTACAGTAAAATGTAGCGCCGCTACATTAGCCGCTACAATGGCCAAAATTATTGGAAATCTCTAAATATTTATTGTCTGCTATTAGGATTTACTCATAAACATTTTCAAAACATATCAATGCAACTTTATTGCAATTAATCTAACCGAACTAATACGGGTTAGATACAGTAAATAAAAGTTAGTTATTTTTATGTTTTACCTTTCCTACATGGATATCTACTTTAATCTACCAATCTCAAAAATTATCCACATATACATATGAAAAATCAGTCTTTTATTTGTATATATATATGTGGATTATTTTTGAGACTGGTACATTAAAGTAGACATCCATGTAGGGAAGATGAAACATAAAAATAACAGTGTAAAAACAACTGTAAGCAAACTGAAACATGAAAAAATGCCTGTAAGTGGTAACTGGTAACAACTTAGCAAGTAACAACTAACATGTTGACACTAGTAACAGGCTGAGGTTGACAACATTACACCGAAATCTTTCGTAAAGTTTTATTCTGTAATTTATATTATGTATGTATCATGCTGGTTTTTAAATAATATTTAATACTATTAAGTAAAATCGAGAGCAGTGGTTCCCAAACTTTTCAGGCTGGCGCCCCCTTTGGCTACCTAGTGAATTTCTCGCGCCCCCACACAGACACATATAAAAACATACGCCTCTTTCTTGAAATTTAGTACGCTGCAATTTCAAAAGATAAAGGTTAAACACGAATGTGTATTTCACGAATAGAACCCCATTTAGTGAACCAATTTGTTTTTCAGCTGTTTTAACTGTTTCAGCACTAGAAACCTAGGACGTCTCGAGCATATGTACGGCCGGACTCGTGGCCGGTCGCACGACCAATCTCGAAATTCAATTATCAAGTAATATCTACCAAACTAATGAACGCAGTTCACTGAAACCTGAAACACGTATTCATCAGAACCTAACGCGGATTTTTAGCTCGTAAAAATTATTAAATTTTACCTTCATTCGTGAGTTATATTGCGATACAGGCCAAAATTTGCAGTGATCACAGAATTTCTTCCAAACTACTGAACAGATTTGAACGAAATTTTGTATATACATTCCTAACTACCAAACGGTGATTTTTTAGCTTGTAAAAAAAATTTCGATTTTACCTTCGTTTGCGTGTTTTTTGTTTATTTCACCGTCATTCCTGATTTCACACTTCCTTATATTCGGACCGTATCGCCGGATAGTTAGTCGCTTAAATTCGCGGCGATCAAGAAATTTCTTCTAAACTACGGAACAGATTTAAACGAAACTTTGTATATAAATACCTAACCTCCCAACGGTGATGTTTAGCCCGTGACAATTTTTCTATTTGGCTTTCGTTCGCGAGTTATACAGATATAGGAGGAACGGCCGGCTTTTCTACCGGCCGGCTTTTCTACCGGCCGGTTTAACCAGGAGCCGTTTACGTATAGCCGTATACGTATAGCCGTATACGTATAGCCGTATAACTCGCAAACGAAGGCAAAACGAAAAAGTTGTAGCGAGTTAAACATCACCGTTGCTGAGGTTAGGTATTTAAATACTAAGTTTCGTTCAAATCTATTCCGTAGTTTCGGAAGAAATTTCTTGATTGCACGCATTTAAGCACATATTGCTGTTTAAATCACGAATGAAAGTGAAATAAGAAAAAACTCGCGAACAAAGGCGCAATCGAATAAATTTTCACGAGTTAAACATTACCGTTCGGTAGTTAGGACTGTAAATTCTAAATTTCGTTCGAATCTGTTCAATAGTTTGGAAAAAATTCCTTGATCCCTGTGACTTTCTGCCCGTATTGCCATAAAACTGTGGCAAAAAAATGAAGGCAAAATTCAAAAAAATTTTCACGAGCTAAACATTACCGTTAGGTCCTAATGAATACGTGTACCAAGTTTCATCGAGTTAAGTTCAGTAGTTCGCGAGTCCGGCCGTTAATTTGTCCGAGACGTAAAACCAGGCGAGGTTAAAAAGCAGATCTGGGTGAAAAAACCATCGCTGGGAGTCATTATGCGCTGCACGTGTTGTGTACAAATCGTCAAACAAACATTGGAACTTCTGACTTTGACTTCGGGCTGCCGCCCCCCCCTACCGCCCCCCAAACGCTCTCTACTTCCTTCAGTATATCGCTAATGGTACTAGAAACATTATGTGAAAAGGATATTGAACAGTAAGCATTGTTTAGATTTTATTCAACAAAATAGAAAAATAAACCGACGCAAAAGTATTGGGCACATGTTCAAAATGAACAAAAATAACTTTTTTAGGTACTCAAAATTCGCTTTTCGCTTTAGACGTTCCGCTAATCTCATATCGCAATCTAATTGGCCAATCTTAGCAATTTCCTATTGTTTACAAGATTTCGTGTTCCGTTGAAGATATTATTCCGCTTCTTCTTTGATATTTAATTTAAAATGCCTAAAACTCGAGAGTTAGCGACAGATTTGCGTCAAAAGTTCATCCATTGTCACAAAAAAGGGAAGTGGTATCAAATAATATCCAAGAAGCTTAGACTATAATTAAATACAGTTGGAAAAATCATCAGGAAGCTATCATCCTGATGATATCATCCGAGCATGCTGTTGCAAACCTCCAAACGTCCAAGGAAACTAACAGACGGTAATGCAAGGTGGATTAGCAGAAAGGTACAGAAGAACCCGTTTGTTACTCGTGGTGAAATTAAAAGCGACTTGGAGGAAGCTGGGATTGATGTAGGAAAGGATATAATCAGCATAGCTCTAAATCGTACTGGTCTTATGTCAAGATTCGATCGAATTCCTTCTGAAAAGTTCGATTTTCGTTTCTTCCGACCAGGATTTTGTCCGATTTCCCAATTCTAATGGTTTCTCTCAGTATGTTTCAACATAATTCAGACGGGCTTTTACTTGCCGGTACTTCAAAAGAGGAACCTTTGTTGAGGATCTTGACATGAGACTATAGCAGTGGACTAAGCTTCCAGCGCGCTTGACCTAACGTGACAATTTTAGCAGGAAATCTATTTTAGCGAGCTTTCCCTCACAGTGTACGATGCGCATATCTTTCGCTATACACTATTCCTATAATTTTACGTGTACCACGTTAGAACACAAATTGATGAATGAGGCTTATATACCGCATTGTTAAATTAAGTTTTTAACTTTCAAAAGTTCATTCTCTCATATAGACGGTAAGGAATTTGTATAGTTATTCGCTAAAAATGCATACATCATCATGACTTGGATATGTATATAAAAGACAGAGCAACATGAACATTTCTGATTTCATGACGCAGGTAGGCGAATATATGTTCATTTGCGCCACCGCTGTATCATTGATTGATAAAAATTGGACATGGGGATGACGTTTGACTACGTGAAACCTACTGTAGGTGTGGTCTTTCTTTTTATTCCTACACTTCTATAACAAAGCAATTTATGGTAAATGAAATCCAGTGGTCCCAGTTTTGCAATATAAATTTCAGGTAAAAATAATATCCCGAAATGATAATAATCGTGGATAGACGCTCGAACAGCGCCAACACATTTACTGCACCAGGCTTAAAACCATATACACGCTAATTTCGACAATTAATTATGAATTTTTTGTTAAAGTTCATTTGCGTGTGTGTGAAGCCTGGCCCCGGAATTATATGGGGAAAATTACATACACAAACAAATTCAGGACTTCTGCTCATCCGAGACCGGAATGCAATTCCCCATAAAAGTTATCAACATTTAATTCGATAGAAAAAATATCAAAAGCATTTTCGACGAATGGAGCTGTCCTTTAGGATGCTCATATATGTGCATTAATTGCCAAAAAGTCATTGTGAATCTCAAATAGTTCTTGGTAGGATTTGTTTGCTAACTATTTCAAATAAATGTCCTTGAACTCAATTCTCAGTCGCTAAATGACTTGAATATATTTCTGTCAACTAAGCACACACAATTGCGTTAACTTAATAATACCAGCGTCGACAATAATTTTACCTGAATAATATCAGGGGGGTTTGCAAGAAGATAATTATGCTTAAAGTTTTATTACCGAAACGATTAGGCTACATCACAAAATTTCCGTCAAGTTCAGTAAAATGAATCTACTGCAGCTTTAATTTATACTGGAGTCATCATACCTGGATTCCTCTCATGACTACGAGCGTATACGATGCAATTCTTCCGACAAACGCTGTGCCCGGTAAGTTACTGACAGTGTGAGGGCAGGGCCGGTCCTATAAATACCGTCTTCAGGATTCCGGCTTTAGGAAGGGGGAGGAGCCTATATAGGAACAATGCGTGATGACCGCTACTCATGCACGGTTATTGAGCAGCTCCTGTCAACGCGTTTAAAGACCTAGCATGGCCTTCTGAGGAACGATGAGAATGATCAGTAATTACGATTAACATCTGTTTCTGGGTGCATGTTTAACTGGTTATAATTAGTGTTCAGATATCGGGACAATGGAAGTTTACAAGTTTTCTCATGGTTTATACAATGTCCTAGAAGGATTACTAGAATTTGAAACAAAAAATAAGACCAAAGGCCACGGATACTAGCTAAAAAATATAACTCGAACAGTACCCACTGCAGTGAGTGACAGAGAGCGCATTTTCTCGTCGGCGAAACGTGAAGTCACAGACGGACAGACGGACGGACGGACAGACGGACATGGCGAGCACAATAGTGCATTTTTTCCATAATTGAGAAAATGCGCTAAAAATCGGAGGTATAACTCATCCACGCGACAACACTTCTTCTCGCTTGTGCGTCACTGGCATGTGGAATATAGTTTCCCTGGTGGCATCTTTGACACTCCGACCAAGAACGCGTTCAAGATCAGACTAGAAAGGGGTATCTTTTCAGTCTTGAAATGCCTGGCACCCCATGTACCTAGTAAAAGTTTTGATCATGACTAGATCTTTTAAGTTTGAAAAGATCTGGTCAACGGGTCAGTTTTTAGATCTCCTTTGAACCCGTCATAAAAATGCGACAATTAAGCCACGGGCCTATTTCTTCAGCGCCGACATAACTATGTTATGTTATGTTGTGTTATGTTACGCTATGTTATGTTGTATTGTGTCGTGTTATGCTATGTTGATTCAGACTAGCCGATGGATACTTATAATGGTGTTACCGGCTGTATCTACATATATTGATGATTGTATCATATATGTATAATTTCATCATGGTGAACTTTATGACGTGTGATGTTCGTGTCTTTTATATAATAGTTGTTGATTAAAGATGACGTCAAATGTAGATAATTAATTAGGTCCCATTCTGTCTTAATATTTCGTTAATTTTTTAATTTAGGCGTCGCAGGACGCAAAATAATTAGCATGGATATTTCTTGTTTTGTTTAACAAATCGCAATCGGTTTTTGAAAGCATATAAAAAATAATATACGTTTAAAAAATACTTTTTAAAGACAACACTTCCAGGGAATCCAGTATCTCCAATCTTGCCGATGTACAATAATTTCTCATCTAATTTTCGAAAATAAAAAAAATTTACTTTTAATTTTTTTTAATATATATAATTTTTTTTATTTTTTTATAATTTTTTTTCGAAATTATTTATTCTGTTATTTGATTTATACATTGCCTCTGATTTCACACAAGTGTGCAAAATTTCAGATCAATTAGACACGTAAAAGTGTGTCAAATATCAGTTATAAGATTTGTAGCTGATAAAATTATTTTTTCAATTTTTTAATATTGAAAAAAAAAAATTTACTTCTTAAAATCACTTATTTTGACATTTGATTCATGCATTGTCTCCAACTTTAAACAAGTATGCAAAATTTCAGATCGATAGGATAAGTAGAAGTGTGTTAAATTTCGATTACAAGATTTGTAGCAGACAGACAGACAGACAAACAGACAAACAAGAAGTGAAGTTAAAGAGAAGTGTTGTAATATACAACAATAAATGGATGGATAGATACAAGTAATATGTCATTATTTAGAAGAAAGTATTCAAATCGTAGTTCCTGCCACACATAAAAGTAGCGAATTTCAGCGCCCCAATAGCTTCTGCCAATTATTATAGACATTTATTTAATTAGCCGAACCGCCGGGTGCTGGTTGCTAAACCCTGATTTATTGGAGGAAGGTAGCATGACAATCATAACTTGGTTGCAAAACTTATTCCAGAACTTTTTTTAGAATCTAAACGAAAAAATCAACGAGAAAAATTTTAATCCATTCTTAAGGACACCATTTAACCTTCGAAAATCGAAGCAATAAATATCTCATTCAGGGAAAATAATCTCGGTCTCATTTTAGAAGTCGATTATTTTAGATTTTTCGATTTTTATTTCGATTCTTTTAGAAGTCGTAACTCGATTCATCACCGATTTTGGGTCTGACCCAATAAATTTCTGAATAAAGAAAGCAGTGGCCATGGACACTTGCATACCTGTTCCTTGCGTAGGTATTTATTTTTGCCTCAATGCGCTGATATTAATTTGCTAATAATAATTCTTATATATGTTTAAAGACCGATAAATAATTGACATAAAAAACTATTAAATGTGATGAATTATGAAGAAATCTGAAATTTAGTACGAATCCTGACATCCAGGATTTTTAAAATATTTTCCACCTTATACGCGCATTAAAATTCACGTATAATTTAGGAAAATATCCGATTAATAATTCTTTTGTTTAAGACCAGTAATATTTTTATTCGAGGGAATCCCTCAATTTCTTTCTTAAACAGAACTTCAAAACTTTATATCAAACAAACGATTTACTTATGCTCGATACACTCGACACTGAAAAGGACTAAATTCCTGAAAAATTTTCTATAAACTATTTCTTACATGAGATATTATGTGCAGTCTTAAAGCCTAGGTTGGCGTCCTTGAATATGAAGGTCGCAACCTCTTCCTTACCTTATTAACACGACCTCAAGGTTACTTACAAAAGCCTCTCCGAAGATTGCAAAGATTCCATATTAGAATTTCTGATTAAAAAATTCCTTCAATAATAAAAATGACTGAAGTCTCGATAGTCAAGGACGATTGGTCTCTTGCAGGCATAGTTTCTATAAATAAGTTATAGGATCGTTTTTTCCTTCGATCGCGCGATGCACGAATGTGTCCGTGGTTGTAACAATGTATCTAAAATTCTAACTTTTCAACTGTGCGAGCTTCACCTGCGCACCGTAAATATTGCGACAAAACTCGTCGAAACTTGATATAGCAAGCATATAAAGTCAAAACAAGCTAAAAGCTATCTTGTAACAAGATTCAGTTGAAAGATATCAACGCAAACAAGCCTATTGGAAACGAATGAATTCTATACTAGTTTGAAAAATTTGTCCTGTAAAGATATTTGCTTGGTACCTTGGCAAGCAAATAACAGCTGGTGAGACCAAATTTATTTTTAGGGCTAAATAAAACATTGACAGAGAAAGATACAGAAAACAAAATGTCATGAAATTAATTTATTTTTGCACGAGTTAAAAGTAGATTGGTTATAGGATATTTCGTTCGCAAGTTGTATAATGCAAAACAATTTATTAAGAAAGAAGCGCATTTCCTCATTTGATCTTTAATTTCGGAAACTAGTGCATTTTATGATTATTTTTAAGCTAAGCTTCACGATATTTCTTATCGTATAATCAACGAGGAACGCGGCGTTAAAATGGAGTTACTAATATTTTTATGGAGCATAAAACAAATTCAAAACGATTTTTACATTCTTCTACAATTAGAAGGTTTCAAGTTCTATATTTATTGTAATTTCGCCACAGGTTTATTGTAGCGGCGTAAGACCTACGTGGAAGATATTGCTACCTACAACAGTGCGGGCATGACTACAAAAAGACTTAATTTGTGCGTATCCCACACACATGACTAGTGTTAAATAAGAAGAAGATCCGAGAATTATTTCCTCGGCCTTGAAAATTGACAAAACCAGACAGGTTTAATTCAGGTGTGTTAGGAGCTTATCAGCATTACCACGCTTGTCTTCTTCAAGCAGGCTCATTAAAAAAACTGGTTGTTAATCTTGAATGCATAATTTGTCTCCAGGACTTACTGCTTTTACAGACTTGGTAGTGACACACAAGAGGTCAGTGTATTGCAGCTTAAGACTGTAACAGAAGAATTTAAAATGAAGCACAATTTCATTCTACCCTAGGAAACTCTAGGACTCAAAAATTACGATCAAATTAATCTCCAAAATATATTTTATTTCTTCGTATATTTTTTTATCAGCAACTTCGAAATTCTAATGATGAATCGAACAGTTCTTAATGCCTCGCGTGGAGTTAATCTCGAGTTAATCGAGTTAATCTCCTACAACACAACACGGCAAGGTTGACACAAACTCTGTATCGATTTTCGAACTAAATTCGAATAAAATTGAGGAAATTTTACAATATTCGAACAAAATTTTTGACAAAGCTCGAAAAAAGTTTTAAACAAAGATTGAAGGAATGTCCGAATATGTTCGTATAAAGTACGGGCAAAGTTCTAACATATAATGAGGAAAAATTTCAAAGTTAGCCTGGGCCTATACTTTCAAAAAAAGTTAAGAGATCGTAAGTTCATCAGCAAATCATTGACGGCCTTTCAAGCAAAATTTACCAATCATAGAAAAGAAAATAGAGCGTAAGTACTTAAGTTCACTTAGCGAGTTTTGAAAGTATGGCCCCTGGACAATGGTTGAACAAATGTTCAATGAATCTCGGATGAAAAGTTGGGTCAAATCTTTCTGAGTAAAGGAGTTCAAGGTCACGGGATTCAGCATAACAACATTTTATATACTTAGAAGCCATCTATCACGAGCGGGTTCAGATTTACAAGCTAGTATTTTAAACATTTGGCGGTCATTTGTATGATGTATGACATGATGACTTACATTTGTATGATGACTTAAAATTGCCTCTCAAATACATTCACGACGGTCACAGGTTCGTGTTTAAGGAAACGTTATCATGCCGCTGACAATGAGCAATCGAACCATTGTTAGTACATGTCATCCCCACTATATATACCATGCCCAAGAAATAAAAATATCAAATTTCCAGAATAGCTATTTCCATCCTTGTTTAGAAGATGGATATAGCAAAATCGATTCTATTAATTGAAATAACTTGACAAAATTTAATTAAATTGAAATGCTAGCCCGTGAAAGTGTTAAATAGATAAGTCTTGGGACTACTGACGATGAAATTAATTTACTTGAAATTTCATACAATCTACTTGTCTCGTTATTTTTCATAGTTTCGGTTCATGTTTCTCAAACTCGATTAACTGCTTGCTCATGTGACTTATTGTAGCATCACCTAATGAGCTGATGCTTCAGAAGATTTTTTGATCCGGGCTTAACTCGGATTTGTCGAATTGCGTAGATTTTGCAATTGTGTGATGTTTATTTGGTAATTTAGTTCATGATCGTTTTATAGCAAAAATTGTGCAGCTGAAGATTGAAACGCGATTACATGGATTAAGCGGTAAACCTTTCAACGATATATAGCTTTTTTTAAGTACTTCTATTACCAAACTTCTTGTTGTTTGTCTGTCTGCTGCAAATCGTATAATCGATATTTAATAACACACTTCTGCCTGTTCAATCGATCTGAAATTTTGCACACTTGCGTAAAGTTTGCAAAATAACTGGTCAATGAGTGGAAATCAATTAATTATATTTTGTATGAAAAAATAATTTTGTACGAAATCTTATGCTTCACAAGCATTTGCAGAAAAATTTTATCAGATGATAGCTTAATTACAGCTGGGTGTTGATATACAATTATCTAGAAATTGTGATTTTTAAATAGTCAAAAAAAGGAAATTTGCTAATTATACTCGATTCTCATCCGTATTCTTAAGCTAATTCCCGGCAGTTGTGACGTCGGACAGTTGAGACGATACAAGTCAATATATAACAAGGCAATGCCTGAATTAATTGACAGAATCACCAAATAACTGGTCAATCAGTGGTAATCAATTAATTCTGTTTTGCATGAAAAAAGAATTTTGTATGAAATCTTATACTACACTAACAGCTGCAAAAAAATTTTATCGGATGTTAGCTTAATAACAGCTGTGTTTTGATTTCCAATAATCTATAAATTGTGTTTTTTGAATATGTCCGGCATCAATCTGGCGTCTCATTATTTGCATCATAATTATATTACAAGATTTGATCTGTAATTGAGACGTAATATTCTCTTAACCTGATAGAGATAGTTGGAAAAGTACTAGACCTCAGTCAGCGTCAGGCAGCATCACTTGATAGAACAAGCGATGGCCGTGATTCTATAAAAGAGATGGGAACCTTAGTAAGGCCCACGCAGAAGCTGACGAGTACGCACACCGCGATGTAACTATCGCGTTGGAATTACTCCGTCCTAACGGTCGACGTCTTAGCCCCACCTGTATCGTATCTCTCACGTGTATTACCACCCCCTATCAAGATAAGTTCTCTAGACAGATGGTGTCTTACTTATCCACGCATTAGTCAAATTCTACAGTCAGGTGGCGCATAATATAGAGCTCTGACAAATAGTCGAAAGAAGGGAATCTACTGATTATACTGGGCTCTGCTCCGTATTCTAAAGAAACTTCCCGGCACTTTAGACTTCGGGCATTTGAGACGCCACGAGTCAATATATGGTCTAGACTCTAGTGTTGATTGCTGTATAATATCAGTGTCTTAACATTATACGTCGCTAGCGCTTACCTCAGAGCACCTGGCACACCCTGTTGTATAAGAGCGTTGTCCTTCTATGTTGCCACTGGGAGGATGGACCGTCATTTATTGCCATACTCGTGGGAACAAAAATAGAATCATGATTTAAAATAAAACCGGCCGGATAAACAACGAAAAGTGAGAGCGTTACACAACGGAAAAGACGATCTGAAAAGGAAAACAAACAGGCCAGGAAAAATTAGTGGTGGAAGATGATGATGCAAAGCTCGCTCGACTTGAAAAGTATAGAGCCTTGCTCGGTGGTTTGCCTCCTATGGCGCAAGGGGGACGCGCCCGGGGCCAGCAGCTGTTGGCCCCTGGAGCGGCAAAGGATCCGCCTGGAGGCGGGGGGCAATGTGGGATCAAGCCGCAAGGGGAGATGCCCAACACCCCCCGCTCACAACAGAGGAAGATGGGACTAGCTGCCCCTAACCCCTCTTTAATAACTTTCGAGGCGAGGGCCCCTCGGGGGCCCGCATCAGTGCCTGCCGGACGGTGGCAAGCCGTTTTGGACAGGCTGGCAGCAGCCCTTAGGGTGATTGGACTCCGGTCCATTCACCCGCACCCCGGGCCGAGGAACTGGAGGGGCGGAGGGGAGTGGGAGAGAGGCGAAGAGAAGAGAGGAGGGAAAGGCGTCACGAGGGTCGAAGGAGGAGGAGGAGAGATCGAGAGAGAGAGGCTGATGAGGTTGTGAATTGAGGTGTGGATGGGAGGCAAAAGAGTGAGAGAGTGATTGTGACATGGAATGTGCAGAGGTTATGAAAGAGAGAGCATAATAGGAGGAGTTTGACGAGAGTGATAGAGAAGATTGTGAGGCAATTGCAAGATGATCTTGACAGTTTAGTAAACTGGGCTGATACGTGGCAGCTGCGGTGTAATGCTGACAGGTGTAAAGTACTTCACCTCGGGAAGAACAATAAACAGCAAGATTACAGTATGCGAAGACATGGTTGCAACAAGAGAGTGATGATTGAAAAGTCTTGAGTGGAAAAAGATCTCGGAGTATATGTCGACAAGAAGCTGAAATTTTCTAAGCATGTTGGAACGCAAGCTAATACATCCAACAAACTTCTTGAACTAATCAGACGCTCTTTGTTCCTAGATGCAGAAGAGATGAAGAAGTTGTTTGTTGCTGTCGAGTGCTCGAATCTAGATTTTGGAAACGTTGTGTGGTCACCAAGATTTGAAAAGGACGAAAATTTAATAGAGAATGTTCAAAGACGTGCAACAAGGATAATTTCAGGCTTGAAGGGCAAGTACTATGAAGAAAGATCAAAGATTATGAAGCTTCCAAGCCTCAGTTATCGACGTCTACGTGGGTACCTCATTGAAGTATACAAGTATACTCATGGTTTATACAAGGTCCCAGAAGGATTGTGGGTACCTCATTGAAGTATACAAGTATACTCATGGTTTATACAAGGTCCCCGAAGGATTACTAGAATTTGAAACAAGAACCAACACCAGGGGCCACGACCAGAAACTAAGAAAATTGCGCTGCAACTCATCCACGCTACATTTCTTCTCGCTTCGAATCATCGACATGTGAAACAGCCTCCCCAATTACATCGTTGGCACTCCGAGTATTAACGCGTTCAAGAACAGACTAGATAAAACCAAGGAAAAATATATGTTCAGACAGAAATGCCTAGCATCATATCGAATCCAGTGGAAGTCTAGTAGCTATCATCAGTCCTGAAAAGATCCGGTCAAATGACACGATTTTAGATCTTCTGTGTACAAGTCACGAAAAGTAAAAGAATCGGCGACAGGCCACATAAGGCCAACATTTCAGCGCCGAGATAACTTTGCTATCACTATGCTATTCTAAGTCAGAGGGACCTTTAGTGTACCGACACATTTTTTCAGTAACACTGCAGGGATCCCATATGGCCAGGGAGCCGTATAAGTCGATAATTCTTGGATACTCCTCTCTAGATCCGGTGTTTCAAACTCCATGTTCATCAGCTCCCGCCCTTCTGAAAGTTCTTGAGTGACTTCAATTTCGTTCTCCTGTCTAGAGTTTCGGTTTTCGCTGAATAATTTTTCCAACTGTGCTCCCAGCAATTCGCACATGCCCTGTTCGTCTCCAACAAGGACATCGTTATTTTCAGAGGTCCCACTGAGGCTCTGAATTTGGCCTTTGACTGGGCATATTTGTAGAAATATTTGGGATTTTCTCGAATGACAGACACCGCTTGCGCCTCCCTGTTCCTTTGATTACGATTACAGAAACTGCCCTCTTGTTCCTTTGATTGCGATAGATTCGCCCTTCCCAGAACTAATTTTTTTCAACCATGCAATTTTTTTTTAGTTCTGAGTTTGGGAGAAGAATCTAGCCGGTGTTCCGTAAAGTAGTATACAGAGTCCCGTCTCTCTTCGGCGTTATCTCTCAACTGCAGGTTGATTCTAATAGATGATGAAACCGACAGTTATCTCGTTTGCAAGTTACATTTTTAATAGTATTCCAGCACAAGAACAGATGGTAGTATTGACAATCTCTCCTATTTTTGCATCCGCGTTGGTTTTTGCTTCCAAATGTTGAACATTTGTGACGGATCTTTGTAATAAATACATTTCATTTCTTCATTCTCCCAATCGCATTTGCCCTGAAGATATCTCCAGCAAACGCGTTTCTTAACATAAATGCCTCTTGTTCGAGGCATTTAAGTAGGAGAGAGGAGGGGCAACGTTATGGTCAAGGGTTGGGGTGCGCCGGAGATAAAAAAGTTTATTAGTTCGCAACAACGACCTAAATATATATTAAAAATTACTAAAAAGTGAAAAGGCGTTAATGACGCTTGGATTTATGACTGCAGGCATTGCATACATTACTGACTGAATAGAATATATGACTGTGTGTCATATATCCTATTACTTGTTAGCGTGGCTCGTGAATGCCTGCGTGGCACCTACGTGGCGTGGCGTGTGGTTGCCTGCTTAATTAACACATAATATTGTCGTGTGAGTGCCTGCATGCCACCTTTGATACTGTCGTGTGAGTGCCTGCATGCCACCTCTGATACTGTCGTGTAAGTGCTTGCATGCCACCTCTGATACTGTCGTGTAATTGCTTGCATGCCACCTTTGTTACTGTAGTGTAAGTGACTCGCTGCAGTCCGCTGCGTAAATTGGCCTGTTGTTTCTAACGACTGTAGGTAGGGGAAAGTTCTTAGCATAGTAGGAAAGTGAACGGATATGAGCTGTTCGTGCAAGGCCAAAATCCGCATTGGGACCAGATTAGGAAAAAATTCTAAACGATAATCGTGAGAACTGGACACTGCCCATAATTCTCAGCGGTTGCATTAGACTACAATTCTTTGGAGATCCCATTGTGGTTCATCGTATTCGTAAATCGATAAATCATCTCTTGACTGAAGAACTTGTCTGTCCCAGAGTAGTTCACGTCCACCACATGCACTATTCCTGCTGCGGGTCGGGGCCTCGATAAATTAAGCCTGGAAGCAACATTTTTGCATTAAACAAACACCGACTTTATCTTGAGACGAGGATAAAACAAAAATCCACCTGTTCTATAGTTCAATAGTTCACTTATTAATTCAGCATTATTGCTATTATTTGCTCATACTGTCGATAACGTTTTGGCGGAATATGTAAAGAATTTGTGGAGACGCAAAAAGAGGAGAACGACACTTCACTCATGAAAAATAATAACTTAATAAATTTAGCTCCAGACAATCGCTATCATACGGAGACCTCTGGTTTTATTTTTGGAGTTGCTGCAGCTTGACGAGATCGTGCCTGGAGCATTGTCTACATAGCTCCTGAGGTCGTAAAGCTTTGAGCAAAGCATAGCGGCCTTGGCGAGCCGGTCTCTGCCGGCGCCCGCCATGCAACACCGAATATTGCGCAGGCTGCTACTGCACTGCGATTACACTCCGTGTCTTCCTATGTTTCTTTATTCTTACCCAATTTTCCGTAACCCTGCCTACGTTACCCTATTACTACATTGCCTTGCCTGCATTACCCTGTTTTTCTACTACCTTATTCTACATTGCCTTCTACCCACATTAACCTTCTTTCGTCCATCTATTCTATATTACCTTGCCTACATTACCCTGAACACATTAGCATATAAATGCATTGCATTGCATTAATGCATTTTCGTACATTTGTTTATTCTTACACTTGTTTATTTCTACATTACCCCATTCATACATTTCCTGAGCTTCAACCACTTGAGCGTAAACACTTGAGCGTAATCTTGAATCCACTTAAGCGTAAACATAAGTCACCACAACGTTGCGATATCCCACTGACCATCAAGAAACTCATCTTATAATATTTGCTTCCATCGCTAATGACTTTCAATCAAGTTTGAAAATTTGCTCATATGTGCCAACGATGTAGTTTAAAGTAAATAATAAATTTATTATTGTTGTATTATTGTTTAGCACGTCTAGCGAATCACGGAAATCTCGCAAATTTCACACCTGGCTCCCGACCAGCTGCGCTGAATACAAATAGGCGAAAACTCATCCGTCAGCATGTGAGGCTCGGAGCAGCTTCGGAACCTGCTTACTTGACCCGACGTGTTTCTTCAAGCCAACTCTCGCTTTGCTTCAACTTTCTCATAACGAGTGCAGCGTGTCTATTTTGTATCGATTGCATAAACGCAACAGATCAAAATATTAATGCACAAAGGGATTTAGGCTTCAGCTGACCACCGGTCAAAACAGCCTATTTTTCAAGTCGGGTTGAGAAGGGGATATCCATTGTGACATAATCAAGAGGAGGGTGGATAATTGATAACTAGATAGAGGGTATTGATTGAGATTAGCATATTGATGGTAAAACTTGAAACTATTTGTCGGTATAAACAACTGATAACTAAATAGACGCTAGAAAAATTTGTTAGCTAAATTGACGATAGATAACAGCTGATATCTAGATCGACGAAGGAAACAATTCATTATTAAATTTACGATAGAATACAACGGACAAGTATATAGATGATGGAAACAACTCATAAATAGATCGTCGGCAGAAACAAGTGTTAACTATATTAAAACTATAAAATTGATAAATAAATTGACGCTATAAGACAACTGATAACTTGATCGACTATAGATTAAACTAACGACCAGATCAACGATAGCAACAGCGTCTTTTTGGCATAGTGCCAATTGTGCCAGTTTTCTTCATCTTTGTGCCAATTGTCCAAAATTTGGCTCGTAACATTCAAGACAATCTCCGGTAGATTTACTAACACGGACTTTAATTGGCCGCCGTGATTACTGGATCAATGCACTTCTCTTCAGTAACATTTTATTTTCTTTCACTTACTGCTTCACTTAACAATATTTTTTTTGGCCGAACTTTATGCCAATTCACTGCAAATTTGATACATTATGTCATGTGCAATGTGTACACTTGTCACTTGAAAAAGCTTAGCGAGGAAAAACTTTTGTTATCCGGTTACACTGTTTAATCGCACTCAATTTTTTACACTGTGCAGCTCTATCGTGTACACTGTACATCTCTATCGTGTACACTGAACAGCTCTATCGTGTATACTGTGCAGCTCTATCGTGTACACTGCACAGCTTTATCGCGTACACTGTGCAGCTCTATCGTGTACACTGTACAGCTTTATCGCGTACACTGTACAACTCTATTTTGTATAATATACAGCTCTATCGTATAACTGTGCAGCTCTATGGTGGACACTGTACAGCTCTGTCGTGTACACTATACAGCTCTATCGTGTAGTGTATACTACAGCTTTATCACGTTCACTGTACACTCTATATCGTGTTAACTGTACAGCTCTATCGTGTACACTGTACAGCACTATCGAGTATACTGTACAGTTCTATCCTCCTTGGTATCCGTAGTATATGTTTCGGACTCTGATTAATTATCGTTTATCCGCCCTCATTTGGGCCAGCTGATGCACGATGCTGTTGCTTGCTTCTCGCCGCTGGTAGTGTTGCAGGGGAGGTCGATCTGGGATTGTGCTCAGGAAGACAGGAACACGTCCAGTCGTCTCTTGAAGGTCTCCAGCTAGGGTAAACTCCCGCCTCTTGGATCCTTTGGTAGGACGTTAAACAGCCTCGGTCCTGCCAAGGAAAGTGATCCTTCCCGCAGGGATTGAAATCTGACTGAAGATCTGCTACATAAGTGGGGGGGATCTTGCACAGTCTCCCCTTTCACTCGTTGTGATGTGTCTCAATCCTGAAGGTCTCGCTCTCGAAGTTTAGCGCCATTCCGGTTATCATTTTCCATGTGAACAGAATGACATACCGTCATTCTCTCCCGACTCCTCTGCAGCGAGTACAGGCCCAGGCGCCTTATAACCTCTCCCAGTAGTTCAACTCCTCCATCCCTCTGATCCTGGAAGTGAAGGTTCGTTGGACCTTCCAGTTGCCGCACTGCGCCGAGTGTGAACGGGGTCCAGAGCTGGCAGCAGTATTCAAGGATTGGTATTACAAGCTTGGGCTCCAAAGAGTGTACACTATCCAGCTCTATCGAGTACACTGCACAGCTCTATCGTGTACAATGTATAGTTCTATCGTGTACACTATAAAGCTCTGTAATTAAGTTTAATGCAAATTTCCACTACTTGCTGTGAAACCACAAAGATAGCCGGACAAGTAGGACCGGCTCTGATGTGGACGTTGAATTGGTTACAGATGTCAGATACGATGCCGATCCCGTCTTGCATACTGGTTCCTTTCTAATAAGATTTTGACTCAGAGGCCAGGGTGAGTTGCGTGCAATAGTGGTGAAATTTAAATATGACTACTTGGTGAAATATCGTGATTTGTGTGATTATATTGATTTGTTATTTGTAGGTATTTACTTTTGGTTTCTGTTGTAGGATCGTGCGTTATTCTCAGATCTCCATGCTATAGCTCTCTCCTCGCATTTTGCTCTCCTCGCACTTTAGCTTCTTCCGCATTCAATTTGTTAGTTAGATTAATCCATATGCCGCACCTCTGTAAAATCGTTAGTATGATTTGTTTAGTTTTAATTTGCCGTTTATTTCTAATAAATTTAAGAAAGCTTATATGAGTTATCTATCCGCTCGGTCCAAGCTTTTGCTGATCAGGCCAATAGGGAAGTTGCATTTAATTTCCGGTCATTGGTGGACGTGGCAATTAGACCATCCGAACTTCTGAGGTGACGCGATTGGCTATTCGGGGATTCAAGATTAGTTCGTCACAGAGCTGGCAGCAGTATTCAAGGATTGGTATTACAAGCTTGGGCTCTAAAGAGTGTACACTATTCAGCTCTATCGAGTACACTGCACAGCTCTATCGTGTACAATGTATAGTTCTATCGTGTACACAGTACAGCTCTATCGTAAACAGTTCTATCGAGGACAGTTCTAGCGTGCACAGCTCTAGCGTGCACAGCTTCGGTTTCCGAGAAAATAGATGACTGAAACTTACGAATTTATTTCAGTTTAAATTTGAGTTGATGGCGCTTGGGAGTCCGACTTTTTCCAAGACTCGTTCGCGAATGTTTCTAAGGTTTGATGGTGTGTATCAGTTAGTCTTGTTGTTTTGTTTACACTAATTTTCAGATATTTTGTTCCTGTATCGAATTCTTCATGGCATCGATGGAGGACCGCGAGCAAACCGATGGAGGTGACGGAGGCGGCGACGACATCGGTGATAGGAAAATGCCCCCTCCCTATGAAACGTTGTATGGTAAGCATCCTTTACATTACTGTAAGGCACACTGTGAACATAGTAAGTGGCTGCTAATAACTGCGCTCATGCCGCATATTCACATGAATACAGCGCAATATATAAACTACTTCATTGTGAATCCTCAATTGTGAATAGTTTCGGATATAAAATGTTTGCTCTATCCCCCTTGGTATCCGTAGTATATGTTCTCGCCCCAAAAAAACTTCTTCGTTTTATAAACGGCCCGTAGGTCATCTCCGCTCACAATTTGAATTGAGATACGCTCTCAGTACAATTTAAAGTTTGGGAATTATGTACTGTATCTTGAGCTCTACAGTCGCAAACTGTGAAGTCCGACGTTGATTTCAACTTAATTGAACATAGATTAGGTTTGACCTATAAACGAAAATACATATTAGACCTTCAGAACACCTTTTTTCAAAGATTGAGTTCACATTTGTGTGTTTAACCATATGTAGCTCGAGGATTTATTTATGGCGCAAACTTCGACAATTATTAGCATAAAAAATATAATAACAATTTTTTAATGAGAACGAAATGTCAAAAATAGCTTTTGATACCGAAATAACTAATTATGGATTACTCAGGCATTGTCTGAAAATTTCTTGCTCTCGGAATTTGCATCACAATTAGAAAGCCCGCAAATTAACAGAAAGGAAATATGCCCTATGTATTCACAGATTCATAATATATTTCATTAATAAATAATTACTTTCAAATTTGTACAAAAGAATTTTTTTTTTTGTTCAGTTTTAATCATGATTTTGGACAAATTATATCAGTGTCATGTGTTACATTACACCCTGTTTGACGCGAGTCACTGACATGAGTCTATAAATGCATTGGAGACAACCACAGGAAGACTCAATAAAGCGGAATTTTTGAGAACGAGGGCCAAACATACTATCACATTTCTCCTGGTTTTGAGATTCATGTTTCTACTTACCCATTATTTCATTATTTTCAACGAAAGATGGTGCTCATAAAAGTGCATTTCGAAGAAAATAAACACGAAATTATTGTATTTGATTGATATAAACTCTAAAAAGGGAAATTTTTATTTAATATGTGAAAATTTTGTTTCGCATTAAAAATACTCATTTAGTTAATTGTCTCTTGTCTCAGTAGATCTTAAACTAAACGAATCAAAAACGGGATTAACAAAGTTAAGTTTATATTAAACTATTGTACATTATTTCATGTTTCAAATGCAATTCTGAAGGAGATGCTAAAAAACCGCCTCCATCGGCCATCTTCTTCGGCAACTTCGTAGTGATCCAGAACGTGCTTTTGATAATTACAACTGGCTCGAAGAATACTGAAGACGATAGATATATTTTTGATGGTCTATAACATCAGCTTGATGAGAGTAATTGAGGCAGGAAGCAACGATGCCTGTAGTTGGAAGTTGGATATTTTTTAATGAATTAAAAATATATTATTAATAAGTAATAATGAAGGTAACAGACTAGCAGCTGTCTGATAATTTTTTTATACTACTAAGAGAATAACTGAGAGGCAAAATTTCCCGCAATCAAATGGTTAGTTATTAACAACCAGCTGCCATGCATGACCCTTATTTAAGGGGAAACGAAACAAAAATTAATTGTTGACGATAATAGACTTACGTCATTGATCTAAAGTGATTCTTAACATGAAATACTAATAACACGGCCATGCTTTTAAACTTACAAATGTTTCACCGACTCGCACACAATCTCAGCTGAGCTTCTCTCTTGCAAGGACTTGATCAAAGCCCTCAGTTCTCTACAAAAGTAAATGATACAGCAATAAAAAAAAAACAATAAAAATACCTTAGTATAACCATTGGAACAACATCGAATGATTGGTCTCGTTAAATACCTTATTTCAAAAGTCATTGACCAACAAATTATACAGATAACAATGATAAGTTTATAGTCTCGCTCCGCATTTGAGCAAACAATATCAATTTAAGACCTAATTGTGCAAAATGTATATTTCATTACCTGCGAGAACTGAAATTCTTTACATCGAAATGACAGAGGTATAGATGAATTGACTACAAAAATGGCTGGTTTTCAATTTATAAATGAATCATCGGAATTCATGAAAAAAATATTCAAGTCTACTTTTTAATACTTTTCAGTGAACTTGTCGAGCGCAAATAAAGTGCAATTTCAAGATGATCTTGATAGTTTAGATAACTGGGCGAATACGTGGCAGCTGTGGTTAAATGCTGACAAATGTTAAGTACTTCACCTCGGGAAGAACAATGAACAGCGAGATTACAGTATGAGAAGACATGGTTGCAACGAGAGAGTATAATGATTGAAAAGTGGAAAAAGTTTAGAGAGTTTATGTCGATAGGGAGCTGAAATTTCCTAGGCATATTTTAACGTAAGCTAATAAATCCAATAAACTTCTTGTACTGATCAGACGCTCTTGGACGGATCAGACGAGTAGAAGCGATGAAGCAGTTGTTTGTTGCTGTCGTGCGCCCGAACCTAGAGTTTGGAAACGTCGTGTGGTCACCGAAACTTGAAAAGGACGAATATTTAATAGAAAGTGTTCAAAGACGTGCAACAAGGATAATTCCGGGCTTGGAGGGGGAGTCTTTTGAAAAAGATTAAAGATTATGAAACTTCCAAGCCTCTGTTAACGACATCTGCGTGGTGACTTCATTGAACTATATAAGTATACTCGTAGTCTATACAAAGTCCCAGGAAGATTACCAGGATTTGAAAAAAGAACCAACACACGGGGCCACGGTTATAAACTAAAAAAACAGCGTTGCAATTTCCCCACCCGACAACACTTCTCGCTCCGAATCACCGACATGTGGAACAGCCTCCCTGATAGCATCGTTACGCTCCGAGTATGAAAGCCTTTAAGAACAGACTAGATAAAGCTATGGAAAAATATAAGGTCGGACTTGAAATGCCTAGCACCATATCGATCCTGGTAGAAGTCTAGTACCTATTTCTATCTATCGTTAATTTTCAAAAGATCCGGTCAAAGGACTTGTTTTTAGATCGCTTGTGGACAAGGCACGTAAAGTCAGAACGCGTTCGGTACTCGTCTTGTTACCGTGAGACTCCATTTCAAACCTTAACTCTCGTAGTTTCGGAGAAATTTCCTTTTTCGCAAGTGGCAAGTGTACTTGCCAAGCGGAGTTAATGGGTTAATCGGTGACAAGCCGCATCAGGCCTATTATTAAGAGCCGACATCACCATGATATGATATGATAAAAGAATCTAAGGTTGCTTAAAAAAATATTCTTGAGTAAAGAGCTGTGTCAGCCACAGGAATGTCGTTGTCGTCAGTACGGGAACTATGTTTGGTGGCGGTCGATCTAAGGTTCGATCGCCCAGATTTCACAGTGATCTGCCTGTGATACGGAACTAACACCTTGTAGTTCTGTGATGTCTAGCTTTAAGAAGGCAGTAACAACTCTCGACCATTTCAACTGCTATATTTATTTACTACATGCTTCTATCAAAGCCAGTCCGTTTCAGATTCTGAGGTCTTGTCACGACACTTCATATGTTGGAATAAAATGAAGTTCATTTTTTGCAAGTTGATTGCGTTTTTCCTTCTTTCTCTCACTGAATATGATTACGCTCAAAATTTTTATCAATTATTCATACAATAAACATCAATTATACATACATTACTATGGTACATCACTGAACTATAAATATGTTATTTTATAACTATCTAGTGAAAATAAAGGTTGAGAAGCTTTTCTGAATTAGCAATATTGATTTTCGATTCATATTTAAATGTAACCTCATCTGCAGCTGAACTCCTGTTGCCTACGTCACCTCCCTTCAGCTGGGGGTATATATAAAATTGGCCCAGATGCAGCGCTTTGTTATGTACTGACAGCTCCATATGATATGTAATTGATTGAAAACAAACTCATTCATGTAAAAAAAAACTCACTCCATTTGCAAACTTATCACGAATTGTTTGCTGTTTTGGGCCAAATAAGTTACCTCTAACTGGATAAACCATGTCTCACCATTTTGAAATCATCTGTAATCTCACTAATCTATATGTATTGTGTGATGTTGGTTGGCTTAAAGTTGGACAAGAAAAAATTACCATCGGACATAGAAGTTTTCTGTTTCAAAATTTATTAGAAAAATTAATAAAAATGTAAGAAATGCAAAGATACGAAATAAACATAAATTTCGCGAAAATTTTTAATAGTATAAGGTATTAGAATGTCTTTTTACATAACACATATAGTTCTACGTCTAGTTCTGGCACATGAAACTCTTTAAGCCAATAATGATAAATGATAGGGCCATTAATGATAAATCCTCCCAAATTTGGAAGAATTTATCATCTGACTAACATCCGCCCATCAGTAGGTCAGGCAAACTTATTTACTAATCTGCGTCAAAACTTAAGTCTCTTCATCTTTAATCCTGCTTCTTCGTATAAGCTGAGCTGAGCTGAGGTAAGCTTTACCAGGAAATTTCTAGTAATTATATTTAAAAAGTCCAAAGTTATCAACACCAGCGTCTTTAAGTTTCAACTGAACTTAATTGTTTTACTTCCTCATCCGGCTTCTGAACAGGTGTGCCTGCTACTTCTTATCATTTTTCTTCCAGATCAGAACTCGTAAACACCGATTCTCGTTTCGTTTTGCAAATCAGTCTCTAAAATCATCTCAAGAAGAAGAAGCGTTACAATCAGTCTCTCAAATTATTTTTATCGGAAGAAGAGTTTTATTGTTTTCCTTATTCGAAACTTTGTTGATATTATCATGATTTGCTTCATTTAGAGTGAAGCTGTCATGAAATTAAGTCACTTGACAGATACGTGCTCTTCAATAATCGGTGTTTACGAGTAGAAGCTCGGTGCAAACCAATTTTACAACTGCCATACTGTGAGCATATATAGCAGCACTGGAGTGGCCGAGAAATATTAAACTATACCCAAACATCATCAATAATCAAGTCAGTGCTGCTACCGGTCCCCTCCACATTTTCCTATATTATACGTTCACATTTGTTTAGAGAGCTGAGAGGAAAAATCTAAAAGATCTCTGCTCACGTGTCTGCCTTCATTCACTTCTGAGACTATTTCTCTTATTTCATGAACGATGAACTCAGAGAAGCACAAGTAACAATTTCAGGTATCATCGAACGAAGATTGTGACTATAACCACGACTATTATAACTGTAACGATGATTGCAACACAACCACACAAAATCTTCAAGCACGTCCTTCTGCGCGATCCGTTCTGAAATATGAAGAAATTAATAAGATTTGAACAAACTTGAATTTAATTTTCTGGTTATAAATTTGACCAGTTGAAGAACTACTGTACCCATACATTTATCTAAAAAATATTGATCTTTTCAATTAGATTGGTAAATTTTTATCTGACGATGAGCGAAATAAGAGGACTGGATTCTACGGAATAAATACATTATGGGTGTAATAATTTTATTTTATTTGTTTGCTTCCAGGTAGACATAAATTAAATTCTCATCTCAATGAAAAATGAACCTGTCGATGTTGTCACGGCTTGGTATCCGCTAAATCCACGAATCAAATTATGAACCTCATCATACTTAGAGAAAAATGATTGAATTTGACTCATTGTTAAATTCAGTGTTTGTTCACAATTGGTGTTAAGTGAGTCATACTGACACACACGAGATTCAATTTCAGAAAGAACCTCAATTACCTATGAGTCAATGAATTGTTGTAAGGTAATCATAAGTTCGATACGTGAGTATTAATTTCGTTGACTCTATCTGTTCTATTACTTGTTTCCCAGTGCTAATGAAGAAATTAACTAAACAACATTAACTAAACAATTCGATCTGTTAGAATTAGATGGGAATACTTGCAATAGGAGTTGCGCAAAAATAATAGTCGAGAAACAGTGAAATGATTTCCTCATATGTATGTTATCCGAGATATATTCTAATTTTTAAACTGAATTATGAAACAGTAGCTGGAATTTATGTCAGACTAATTTTTACGCCCGTAAAGTATTTTGAGGACTCAGGAAAAATTCCACACTCAAACTAGTTATATTCTATATAGTAGTATGGATACATTTTTGGCATGATTTAATCCAAGTAAGGTAGATAATAAGGCCGTTTCTGACCTCCAAGTGTATAAATAGTATCTTACATAAATATTTGCCAGGTTTACCTGTTTTTTTTTGGCAAATAATAAGAGAGGCTGCGACTTTGAGCTACAACTTACTTTGTGGTCAAATTCGCATCCACAGCCGCCATCGCAATCACCATCGCCGCCTCCGTAATCACCGTCACTGCCAATACTCCCACCGCCATCGTCACCGCCACAATCACCGCTATATATACCGCCGCCGCCACCACAATCACCGCTACCGCCGCCACCGCAATCGCCGCCACCGCAGTCGCTCATCAAAGCCGTTCAGAATTCGATGCGCTGAATAATATCTGGAATAATAAAGAAAAATATTGGGAAGGCACTGCATGAATATCGCCATAAAATTTTAGCAACACAATCACAAGAGTTGGAGAAAAAATTCGGACGCGCAAGTGTCTGCCAAGGCTGAATGTTCAACTTTCGAGCTTCCCTTGTCGTGAAATACGTTGTTAATCAATTATATTGTACAATTGTATTTAATATTATTTTTTATTATATATTATAATTAGATTTCGGAATATTATAATGGTAGAGATATAAAGAATATATAACTAACATTTCCTCACTCTGTTCTTGAATCGCTACATTTTTTGGAAGCAAAGTAATGCTATAAAAAATGTGAACGATATTATTCTAGTGCAGGAATTCACTACAAACAAGAACACAGTAAAAGTTTTTTTTAAAACAATACTAGTCGTCTTCACTCGACGTCCCTGCATGGCGCATGCGCTTGTACGACTCTCTTATTTAGTCGTCATGTGCAACACCAGAATTGAGTTTTCTCGGTCGCAAACAATAAATGAATTAATGACCAAAATATCTGCTACGAAAATTATCGATCACTTATGCATAATTACCGTAGAATTTCAGGAAATGGTTGTTCTAAAATTATCAACTTATCTCTCCATTTATTTTTCTATTTATTCATTTAGAAATGCCGTCGTTCGCTGATGACGAATGATGTAGTGGTGGAATTAAATTACAAGTAATAACTGACTTGTGTTGCTTTGAATAAAGGGATAAAACAAAGAAAATTCTAATGAAAAAAATATATCACTAGAACATCACTATTCTCACTAAATATATATTATTGGAACTTTACTAAACCAAAACTGTTTTACAAATACAGAACCTTTGCGTGCGTTGTACACGTTTGACACGTTATATGCAACTGAAGCCTTGAGTCATTCATGCATGCATCCGGCAGATCGATAACCTTATCTCCCAGTCGATACCACATGGCCATGCCAGCTATACTCACGTCATTACAGAGCTGTGAGTGCGTGAAACATGAGTAAGTGAAGCTAGAAACTGGAACTGAAATAAGTATAGCTTAATTGATTTGCTGAGGATGCGCTTTACTAGAATTTGAAACAAGAACCAACACCAGGGACCACGGATATAAGCTAAAAAAACTGCGCTGCAACTTCTCCACGCGACAACATTTTTTTCGCTTCGAATCACCTACATGAGGAACAGCCTCCCCAATGACATCGTTGGCGCTCCAATTAAGTATGAACGCGTTAAAGAACAGACTAGATAAAGCTATGGAAAAATATATGTTTAGATTTTAAATGCCTAGCACCATATCGAACCCGGGGGAAGTCTAGTAGCTATTTCAAACTATCGTCAGTCATGAAAAGATCCTGCAAATGACACGAGTTTAGATCTATGAACAAGGCACGAAATGGAAAAGAATCGGCGACAGGCCACATTAGGCCTACACTTCAGCGCCGATATCACTATGTTATGTTATGTTAATTACATGGGAATTACTGAGATTTGTGTGCAAATAATCAGTATTATGAGCTCTATTTGTGGACTAGAGAGATATCAATAACAAAACAATCGTCTACCAGTAAACTCATGTGTCAGAATCAGCAATAAAATGAAAACCAATTAGGCTGCACATTTTCTTTCAATTAGGGCAATTAAAAATGGGGTTCAAAAATAAAATGACAAATTTGCCATTTAGGGCAAAAATACTGGAGGAAAATAGCGATTTCGCGTAGTTATATTTAGATTTTTGTTTACATTCCAATGGGAGTCTGCATGAGAAGCCAATATATACTGCCAGCTTGCCTATATTTTAATATGAGACGATAAAAATTCAAATATAGCAAGCCATGTGACTAAATGACGAGAAATCACTACGCCTTATTACCTGCACGGCCACAACAACGTGACTCAGGAGTCACTCCATGAAGCTTTATAAGAGCAAATACCGACTTAACGTGAGAGGAAACTTCCTTTCGCTCAGGATTGTCGACTCGTGGAACGACCTGCCTGATAGTGTGGTCTCGGCTAAATCTGTGAAATCTTTCCAAAACCTGACCATCACTGGAGGGACTTGCCATCACTATATAAGCCAGAATGTCAGAATTAGGGTCCTGCATGTATGTGCGTATGCATGTGTATCTGTATTTGTGCCAGTGGATGTTTTCGGTGTATTGTATATGGCAAATGTAATTGTGCTTATTTTTAAAAGAATACGCTTCTTTACAACCAGGGACTTCCACATGCGCAGTGAATCAGGTTGGCATCGACTTTGGAGAGATGAACAGGCCTTGGTAGAGGCCTCAACCATCCGACGAGTTCAAGTTCAAATGTCAACAATCTACACATTTTACTCAAATGCAATGTCGAACAAGTTTAGGCCCTATCGGGCATCCGCCGTTGAGTTGATTTTATGTAGAAATGTAAAAGGTTTTAAACCTGCATTCCTGTAGTTCAGGAATGTTTACCACTGTATTAATACCGCTGTAGGAATTAAATACCACTGTATTTCATCGTTGAATCTCGTTCGTAACTCGTCTATCCAATGACCAAAATGATCATATTCACCGAAAAATAATTTTCAACTTTGATTATATGTCATCACGTCAAAGTTATATTTTTATCAAAATCATATTTTCACCAACGTCATTTACTGAATCAGTCACTATGAAGTTCATTTTCAAATTCAATTTAATGTTTCGCAGAGATGACTGAATGGACTCCGAATCACGATCGCTGAAATGTGAGTTAAATTCGCTTTCTTCGTGTTGGTGTTAGTTTCATCTTATATATATAGTTCTATTCGTGCTTTAATGCAACCAATATTAACGATTGAAGAAGTTTGCACTGGTAAATGAATGGCGCTGTGATAGAATGTCATCAAACCTATGTTACATCCATGCATGGACAATTACTAAAATGCATAATTTCCAACCAATTCCAGTAGTGAGTGCACTGGCTATTCCAGAATTCACAAGGTACTTCAATACATTATGGATTTTAATGGCCTTTAATATTTTCAGTTCATTTTTGCTGTTAGAGTTGTTGGTCATAGTTTGGCACAATGTCTATATAGATACATTGATCGAGTGGTGAAATGCACAGACATCTATGCTTCGAGTCGCGGGTTCGAATACCTGTTAAATGTCAACTACTTGCAGAGTCACATTTAATTGTTGAACAATCTTTATTCAATAGAAATTCCGTTCATGCAATAAATTAACTAAAATGAATTATTCACATGGCACTGAACGTTTACGTTAAGAACTTGAATTTGAGTTGCGTGACGTTTGGTCCCACGAAGTCGATTGTTTATTGTTTACGTCACATCTAATGATATTTCACAATTCACTGAAATGAGTATCGTCGTAAACCGAGGTATGAAATATCTATAATGAAATGAAAATGGTCTGCCTTCAGTGACTGCAAAAAATTAAATTAAATTCTAGTTCTGCTTGTTTTTTTATAAGTTGACGCTTGTTTCTAATAAGTAGCGTTGATCATAAAATCGATTAGTGCTGGGAATAAAATATCCTATAGTTTACCCTTGAAAAATATCGGAAGTGTTTGGGACACCGAATATATACACGTATTTACCGTCCTGTTCACTCGTGTGCAGTGAATGACTTCATGTTGTTTACTAAGCAAATCACATTCTAAGTCTACAAAAAAAAAGTCTACAACAGGGACAAAATTTTAAGTAGTAGAACTTTGCAGAAAAAATGTCATGGATAGCATCATAACCATGCAAGGTATCTCTGTTAATTTCTTCACGCAAAGCCTACAGAAACGAGCTCATAGAAAAGCCTGTAAAATTAAAGCTATAATTTTAACTATTGTACATTGCATGAATATTGTTTAAGAAATATACCTACCGGTGTTACCTCAACTTACTGTTCACTATACCTCAACTTACTGTCTTCTATAATAAAAGTACAAAAACAAATCTTCTGTGCTGTACATGAAAGATATGTACCTTAATTGTTTTCATAATTGCACTAATTGAATAGGCGGATTCAACTGTCAGGTTCATTTTAACTACCACTATTTTTTATTTTTATTTTAACGACCACTAGACCGCATGTTAGGCTCAATCTCTTTTTAGGCTCAATCACATGTTAGGCTCAATCACATGTTAGGCTCAATCTCATGTTAGGCTCAATCACATGTTAGGCTCAATCTCATGTTAGGCTCAATCTCATGTTAGGCTCAATCACATGTTAGGCTCAATCTCATGTTAGGCTCAATCACATGTTAGGCTCAATCACATGTTAGGCTCAATCTCATGTTAGGCTCAATCACATGTTAGGCTCAATCTCATGTTAGGCTCAATCTCGTNCTCGTATTCGGCTCAATCTCATGTTAGACTCAATCTCGTGTTAGGCTCAATCTCATGTTAGACTCAATCTCGTGTTAGGCTCAATCTCATGTTAGACTCAATCTCGTGTTAGGCTCAACCTCATCGACTCCTCAGTGGCTCTGATTGGCACTAGACTACATATGTATCAGCGTCACGAAGTCCCCCATTTAAGTTTTTTAATTATACTCGTTCGTTAGGCTTTCAAATAATTCTCATTTGTTTTCACTGAAGTGCTACGTATCGTTTCTAACCTAGATAGCTGATAATTATTATTCAATTGATGTTCTTAATTCGTCAAGTTCGTTTTATATAAGAAGGAATATTTCGGGGACCACAACGGCGCAGCATTTAATGAAAAAAGAAAAAGCAGAATGAATTTCAACGAGTTTCAGGAGAATTACGCAAATAACAACTGAATTATCTAACAGTTAAACATAATACCAAAGACATTTCGATTATTGAATTATTCCATCTTCCATAACAATATAGATCACGAACCAGGCACTACATATGGCCTGGTCATGCTTGATAATACCTATTTGAATTCAAATTAGGTTCAACAGCCTACGATAGATCCTTCGGTGAGTCCAAAGGCAAATTTCTGGTAAATAACATACAATTAAATGAAACCTTGCCGCAGGTCCTACCGCAAATTTTATTTTCAAGGCTGGTATTGATAATAAGGGTAAGATCATATACAATTCCTTGCAGTAGGTATCTCGCGGATAGTTCTCAGTATTTGTCGTTCTCAGAAAGCGAAACATAAATCCCGCACGCATGTCCATCCGCTTTCCACTCCGTGAACCATCTGCAATAAGAATAAATAAATACGATTGAAGCCAATACATTATTCTACCCGTAGGCATTAATTTCTGAATAAGAGCTACTGGATTATCACAAACAACTTTTTTCAAATCTAAACTATCAAATGGAGATGTAATATTCACAAGAAATTATCTTTCATATTCTTCCAGGGAACTTCAACAAACACTTAATGTCGATGGTTAAAGTCGGCAATTTTTTTTAGGAATAATTCAAATCGATTATGCTACTCAGTAAATGAAATTGGTGAATCGCCAGGAATTACTACAGGTATTCCTCTGATTCCGCGCAAATAGGGCGATTGCTGATTGTTCGTAATAGGAAATATGTGTGTCATCCTGATTTACTCATTTCGTAACACATATTAGTGACTCCTGCATTAGCAACTCACGAAAAAAAAACCTTCATCATAAGCCATGAAACAGAAGCATACTCCTACGAAGACATTAGTTCAAGAACATGGCTTCCTCTTCATCTGTTAAAATTTCTCTTAGATTTGATTTCTGAGTTTGAATAAAGGGCGAATGTAGAGACTCGAGTGCGGATAGCTTAATTGTGGAAACCTTGAATAAAGATCGTAATTCGTGAACGTGACCACTATTGAAAATGTATGTTCAAAACATCTTTAAAAAGAGTATCATGTCCAACAAAAGTACTACAAGTTTCCAACACTCAAACATCGTATACTTATTTATAGTTGAATTCCAGTCAGTGCCGAGGCAAAAACGGAACGAGTGCAGTTATGGGCATTAACTTACGTTGTTCTTTCGGTCCCTTTCAAACTGGTTGCGGTCTGAAGAGATGCCTTCCTTAAACTCCTGCCTTGTAGACAAAGGAGGTGGAACTCTGGAAGGATTGTTTGCAAAAGCACCACCGCCGCTACTGAAAATAATGCCGTCACAATCGCCAACGCCACCGCCGCTACGCAAGATGGCGCCACAGCAATCGCCACAACCGTCGCTGCAACTGGAATAACTAATAATTCCAACCACCAGTGGTACCACCTCCATCGCTGCCACGGAAGAGAGCTTCGCCACAATCACAATCACCACACCACAATCGCCGCCGCCACCACAATCGCCGCCCCCCGCAGTCGCTCACCAAAGCCGTCCAGAATTCGATGCGCTGAATAATATCTGGAATATTAATGAAAACTATTGGGTAGGCGCCGACTATCGCCTTTAAAATTCAGCAACACAATAACAAGAGTTGGAGAAATAATTCGGACGCGAATTGTTTCCAAGTATTGGAAATATTGAGACTGTGAAAAACCGCAATAATTGAAACTCAGGTTTGCAATCCCGAACGAGTCGTGCAGTTACGCCGGAATATAAATGTATAGCCATGTTAGACAAGATATATAATTAAAATTTAGTTCAAAGCTGAAATTTCTCCTCTACTAGATAACGCGTTGGATAAAAAAATATCTAGGTACTGATGCAGGAATGATAAAGGACTGAGATATGGATAACATGAGAGACAATTTCTAACTCGGTTGTTGATTAACGCAAATTTTTCCGTCAAAAAATAACTAAAAATGGGGACTTCTTACTATAATTTTACCTTCAGTAGATCGGTCTGGTATGAGAACCAGGAAGGAAATTTCCAGGTTTCACTCACATTAAATGTTATTTTGAATTGGCTCGAGAGGAAAACTTATTTACCACGGTAAATAAGTTTTATTATGGTAAATATTTACTTAATATTTACCAATTTAAATATTATTGTATATTCAGGTTTGTCAGAGTTCATGCATGAACCAAAGCTTCTATTCTGAAGTGACACAGACAAATATTCAATTACGAGAATGACGTTTGTGATTGTCTAGCGGAAACCAAGCCCTTATATGTTTGTCTCGAAACTTGTATGCGACAAAACGTTGTTTTCCAGCAAGGTTTATGTGTGGCTATATGCCAACGCAAGCCATGTTAATCTGTGCCATGTTAATCTGTGACGCTATCACGGCAGTGCAGATAACGTGGTGATTGAACGAGTGAGACGCGCACCGTGAGAAATTAACGCCTTTAAAGAAGCTTTCAATTACTAAAGGAAAGCAAACGAAACAAGCAATAGATTGCGCTCGTGATATTGGTAGGAGAAACAGTCGAACGAGTAGACGCAGTCGAACTAGTAGACGCAGTTGAACGAGTGGATGCAGCCGAACGAGTAGACGCAGTCGAACTAGTAGACGCAGTTGAACGAGTGGACGCAGTCAAACTTGTAGACGCAATCGAACGAGTGGTCGCAGTCGAACGAGCAGACGCAGTCGAACGAGTAGACGCAGTCGAACGAGTAGATGCAGTCGAACGAGTGGTCGCAGTCAAGCTAGTAGACGCAATCGAACGAGTAGACGCAGTCGAACGAGTGGTCGCAGTCAAGCTAGTAGACGCAGTTGAACGAGTAGACGCAGTCGAACGAGTAGACGCAGTCGAACGAGTAGACGCAGTCAAACTAGTAGACGCAGTCGAACGAGTAGACGCAGTCAAACTAGTAGACGTAGTCGAACGAGTAGACGCAGTTGAACGAGTAGACGCAGTCAAACTAGTAGACGCAGTCGAACGAGTAGACGCAGTCAAACTATAGTAGACGCAGTCGAACGAGTAGACGCAGTCGAACGAGTGGACGCAGTCGAACGAGTGGGCCCATGTCAAATAAGCAGTCTCTATCGAATGAGTGGTCATTTTGGGAAAACTTTATTTACTTTTCAAAATCGAAAATTTAATTAAGCAATGGTAAAGTATTCTAAAAATAAATCAAATTTGGATAAGGCAGTCGCTTGGTTATATACTATAGAAGCTATTGGCAATGATACATAATGCAAATTGTGTTACAAGATATTATTCACTTGCGGAACCTAAAATATCAATTAGGAACATGCTCAATAAATCAACATGGTTGATGTTCCCTATATTCAAGTTTATTGGATATTATTTGACGCTAATTGCCTTTACAGGTAACAATTAATGTGTATTAGAATTAGATATTGAAAATTACGAAGGCATTCCAATAAATATGTAAGTATATAATTTAATTGGTGTTGTAGTCATACGGTTACCTAACGTTGTGATTATTAACTTATTATGCGATGGCAATGAACACCAACTAAATTCTATTGATAATAAAACAGGTTAGTCTTGTATTGACATGCTTGATAATTCCAGCAATGTTGGTCCAGCCGTCCAGCTCCATGTAATATCGCGTGTTACCTACAGTCTCAGCTGTCAATCACCTATGATATCCAAGCCTCCATCAGCCATTTTTATTCACTTTTTTCTGATCACAATTACTTCTCGCTCTACCAAATTTGCCCACTTTCCAATTTACTTTATTCAAGCCTAATTATTCCTTAATAAATAAATATGTAACACCATTCATGAAAAAATAACTTTCAAATGCGCAAATGAAGCATAGGATTTCTCAAAATACGTAATTTGGTAACACTTGTAAGTTAATCAATAACTGAGTGTATCATAACCACCTTGTTTCAATTAACTGCCCTGTCATGTCAGGGTCATCGACCGTAGATGAACTTGACTGATAGTCGTCATCGCTACCTACAGACCATATACGGACTTTTACAACTTTTTACAAACAATCGAGACTTTTATGCGACATTTCAGTCGCTTGTTTCAAGATCAACACGAGGGTTCAAGTATTTTGACATAATTTCAGGCACCATAGAATGGCTGCTTTGAAATTAGTAACAAATGCCGTCAAACTCAACCCTTATTTACAAACAATTTTCGTCACTCATCCTGAAATCGGGGGAAAAAAGGACATCAGTGATATGATTGAGATTTTTATGTTTCAAACTTTTTCGTCGTGTGACTTCGTTTCTTGGCATATCTTGAAGAGTATCGAACTTGATTAAACTGCACTGTATGTAAGTGAGAAGCTGCGCTCTCAATTAAATTATTTGCAAATCCTAGCACGCCAAAAATTTTTCGTATAAACTTAATAAGAATAAATCTTTAATTTCTTGTGCAGCTAAATTTATGAATAAGTTTTACTCGTTTGCACTTGTGATGACAAAATTCTGGTTACAGGAGAATGATTGACACACCAGGAAGCAGCCGTACAGGATTTACATTATGGATACAAAAAATAATCAGAATCAAACGTTCTTTGTGAAATCGTAATTATTGCACATACAGCAGTTGGCGGATGTTTTAATTAATCCCCCGTAACAATACGGTATCTAGAAAAAAGTTCTATTTCATATATTGCGATTTTGCACGACTTTCAAATCAAATGGATTTTTAAAACCATTTGTAATCTAGATTAGTATTTGGAATAATATTTTATTTTGGCTTTGCCATCACATCGTACTTTATTTCATGTTCTTCCATAAAATAGTAAGCAGCAGTTATAATATCAACATAGTTTTCATATATTCATTAGATTAAATCAAGTTTGAATTCAAAGGTACACATCTACCAAATTCATTCGTCGCCGGAAGGTGAACAGAATGAATCAAAAGTAAGCATCCAGCTTCATTCATCGTCGGGACACAAGCACGACGAAAACAATGAATCCGATCACTGCGGAGGTATAGAGGACGGAGTAAAATAGCACCACATACAGCGGTATCGGTTTGTCCTGGGAAGTGACATCGCTCCGTACCCTCTGAAATTGGAAGCAATGGACAAGGTTAAAATAAACACCCAGCTTTGCAAGTGATTTTTATACCAAAAATTCTTTCGAACATTTTGAAATAATTTATTTGGAAGGAAATCCAAATGACAAAATAACCAACGTATGTGATCCATTTATATTGTACGACTTTTTTAAACTCCAAATATCGATTTACATTAATTTTGCCCGCATGAGCGATCTTAAAAAAACTTATTATTGACACCTACATTGTCACCAGCGTGCATTCCTCTTGGTCCAGGTTTCAATGATTGCCTTTCATGCCTTGTGTTTCCATACCACGCATGGCTCACGTATGATGGCATTTCGCAGGTAACATTATGGACGGCGCCGCCATGGCTGCCGACGTGGTGAGCGCCACCAAAATCACCACCACCACCACAGTCTCCCATTACCGCCTGAGGATGTCTTGTGCTCGCTCAGAATATCTGCGAAAATAAAGGAAACATTTAGCATGAGACTTTCCATTACTATTAAAGTTTATAAACATAACCACTGCTTATCAAGTAAATCATTTGAATTTCTTGAACACCCAAGTGTATTCAACAGCTGACCGAATTCAGAACTCACATTTTTTTCTGAACATTAATCAGATCCCGAATTAAATCAATTGCAATGCAAATTTTCCACATATCTTATATTAGTTATATATATCTCACGTACATACCAAACGGAAATTATATACCACACATATATACAAAACGGAAATATATACCTAATTTCCATTTACTCACTCCTTCCAAGCACTAAACAGACAGTTAATTTTATGAGGCGATAAGAAACGAGAACAGTTAATGAAATTAAAAAGTTTAATTCACGGCGACAGTTTATTCAAAATTAGAAAACATCACATGTGAATTTAACATACATTATCAGCTCGTTACGCTTTATATTGTTATACAAATAAATATATCTACCTAAAACCTAACCCTAACTATGACCATTCCATTCCTTTCGTAGGTTAGAGGCTTTTTAGGTAGCTGCTCAACAGGATTGTTCTTTTCTGGTCGCTCCCCTGCGTTGGATGGGCACTAGTACACAACTAAACGTTGTTTTCTGTTCAAGCTCACGAGTAGCTATGCCAACTATACGTCGCAATTAACTACGGTCGATGACGCGTGCACGGTAGTGAGAAATATGAAAACATGACTGGAGTTATAAATAATGAGATGAGAGGAGTCAATTGGAGTGTCTTTAAACACTATGTTACTCACAGAATCAGAAGTCACTACAAATGATAATTATTGTTATAATTCGGTGATTCATGCGTGGACATCCGATTATAAGAAGAGAATAGTGGTTGTACTATAAAATTTTTGATTATTTCTAGACTGGCTTAAAGGATGCTGGGAGGTGTCTAGCGAGAATAAAAAGCGGAAAATTTTTCAATATTTGAAACTAAGTTTAATCAAATTCGTCATTCGCTACTTCACGCATGCGCGAACTCGACAGACTTTGAGCTTACAAATTAAGTGACAACGAAACATCTAGCGCCAGTAGCAAATAAACGATCGAATATCCAAAAACATTACTTGTTTTATACTTCTTACATTATTTGTGCACAAACATGCCAAAAAGATCTAGAATATCATAGACATACAGTACCAATAAATGACCGCTATTAATAGTAACAAACACTATTGAGAATATATAAGCCAAACGGGTCGCCTGCCGAAGACCACCACTGCCCTGGATGTAATGGACCATCATGATTCCTGCCTTCCGGAACGTAGCCTTCAACACTTCAAGCCTTCCTTATCTAGACCGTGGGTCGAACCAGCCCTCGGTCGAACGGCCACTTGTCGAAGGACGATAAATTTTGGAACAGAACTATGCTATCTGAAACCTAACCTCAGATGCGGTGAACGTAAAGTTACGTAATTTAACGATGCCTGGAAGTAATATTCGATCCGCGGCCTGGTGGTGCACGGCAGGTGGTGGTCAAGGCCGGAAGAGGACAAAGCCGAGTGGTGCACGGCTGATTGGTGTAGGTCCGGAGAGATCCAAGGCGTTCAATTCAGGGCTTATTGGTGCACAAAACTGGTGGTGCACGGCTGCTCTCCCAGCCAAACATGGGAATCGGTGTAAAACTACGTAACTGCGTGCAAACGACGGAACATTTGACACGTCCCACACGTTATCCGTGTTACATATAGAGTAGCACAAACTCTGACGAACTACTGTATATACAATCTAAAATTCAATACTTCTATACGAATGAAGAAATGTCCAGAAATTCTAGGGTTCTGCAATCTCTCGCTATATCGCGCTTCACATACTGTGGCTTCACTTCATATCAGGATTTCATGAGAAATTATTGGGAAAATTCATTCTTCGTTGGTGCGCACGTTACTGAGGATATCGAACGGCAGGTTTTTCAGAACAAATGTATGAAAACACGCGTATATATTTAAAAACTTATAATTGAAATTATTTATAAACACTTAAATAACGATAGCTTCCCAGACAATTACAATATAAATTCTCAAATATGTACATTCAATATGTACTGTATTTGATGCTATCAGTCATACAAATATCATCAAGGTGAGACTTGAAAATGCATGCATTTCTAGCTATCATGAGTTCAGATTTAGGCCTGAATTATGCTGATTATGCAATCAACAAAAAAGCGTACAAAAAGAATAACTTCACAAATGTGCTTAGGCATTAAGAATAGGGAAGCTTCCAATAGGAGACAATCTTATCCGCGCAATGGAGCAGCCAGTCAGTCGCTTCCAACATTTTATCCATGAGCGATTCGTCTGCACGAACGGCGATGTATGTGCTACTGTATTCATTCATATTGGTATATTTCAGGATTTAATTCTTAGAGCCATTTTATACAGCAGATTATGTAATATTACAGAACACAAAAACAATTTTCAGTTGTGTGTGTTTTAGCTGTTTTGACTACTTCGGAGTCCATGCATGGAAAAAAGCAGCTAGCTTGGAACTAAGTCACATGCTAGTGAGCAAGCATTGATCCATGGCAGTGTCAATTGATACTCACATTATATATAAACTGAAACGCTGTCATAAAGAAACCTAATCCCCAATCTGAAATATAGCAACTTTCATTAATTACAAACATTCAATCTGAAACTTTCAACATTCAATATCACGGAATCATATTCAGTAGCCACTTCAATGACAATGGACATATTAAGGGGACCGACCTGGCTAAAATTTTCAATTTTGGCGTTTTCCACTTTTTGGGCTCATCTTAAAGCTTACTTTTTGACGCATCCAACGGTGCCAGAAACATCTCTCTACGTCGAAAAATGATTTCGTGACAGCTTCCCAAAGAAGGGTAGTTTTTAGGCCCTTTAACAAATGTCTATGGGATTTAATTACAGGGCTGGACAAACTAAAAGAAACGCCTGACGTAAAGCGGCCAATCATGGTATTATCCGGTGCTCATACTCATCTTAAAGCTTACTTTCTGACGATTCCATTGGTGGCATAATCATCTCTCTACCTCCATTTTTACGTTCACCACGCCCCATGGAATGGGGGGTGGTGGGGGGGGCCTTCACTAATTGCTAAGGCAATAAATAGGAGGCGTGACTACATATACTGTGGGATGCAACGCAATCTTTCAGTGCCTATCATGACAGCAAAACCCCTTTTTAGCCGTTTTCTATGAATTTCACGTTTTCTATCAATTTTTTCGAAAAATTCATACGAGCAAAATGTTTTTCTTTTTACATTTTAAGTATGTATGTGAAGTTTCATGATGATCGGATAATAACTGTAGAAGTTTCTCCGGGGGCAGCCCGGTCCCCTTAAAAATGTTTCACATTTTTCTACTAGGTAGACGACAACGTGTCAGTAAGGAATTAAGGAAGCGTTTCCGGGCCTGTTTTGTTCGTTGCTTCTATAAACGATGTGTGCTCCAGCGTGTGCTCCATGTATGCCGACGATACAAAAGTTTATAATACAGGTAAGAATTTGTCATATAAAGTGCAACTACAAGTGATCTTGATAACTTAGTTAACACAGCTGATACGTGGCAGCTGCGTTTTATTGCTGACAATTGTTCAGTAATTCACCTTCTTAAGAATAATGAACAGCAAACTTACAGTATGAGAAGTATGATTGTAGCGAGAGAGTGGTTTGAAAAGTCGTCAGTGAAAAAATTAGGAGTTTATGTCGACAAGGAGATTGAGAAGCATATTTAAACATAAGTCAGTGAAGCCAGTATATGCTAGGACTGATTAGACGCTCCTGCAAGTACCTTAGAATAGAAGTGTCGGCATTGAAGAAATAGGCCCATGGCCTGTTGCAGAAATGATGAAGCTGTTGTTTGTCGCTGGCGTGCGTCCAAAACTTTAGTTTAGAAATGCCGAATGGACACGGAAACGTTTGAAAAGGACACAAACTAACTACCAACAGAACAATTCTGAGCAGGAGGAATTGTTTAGCGAGAGATAGCTAGGCGGTGACTGTTGCGACAGCTGGGCGGTCCATCGACCAGAGGGCTTATATAGTCTCACCACCGTGTCGTCACTCGTCACTACGCGTGATCAGCGATAAGGTGATCACTACGAAAGTAAGTTGCCCTCACAATAAAAGTTTGGTTAGAAATGATCTGAAATGAGAATTTCTTACTCGAAATGCATTCCAGCTTTTCTTACTGCAGTTTTATCTCAACTTCCAAATCAAAAAGATTGCTAATTGCTAAATGCTGAATAGTCTGACGTTGTAATTTAACATGACCATGCTCATCAGCCTGTTATTGACTCACATAATTTTTTTTCGTCAAGGAAAAAGTAACATTTGAATATTTGGATTAACACAAAAATTTTACCTTAACTAAATCGGTTGCACACGGAAACCGTGAATGAAATTTAAATGCTGCACTCAGAGAGAAAGCTCATTTTGAATTTGCACCAAAGGAAAACTAGTGTGATTGAATTATGTAACCATTTTCATATTCCCGTTAGTGGCAAAATTCATGCATTAAGCTTGAAATTTTTCCAAGTTACCACGAAAAAACATATATTGCGGCCGAACGTTTGAAATGTTCCATCATACACTATATATAAGCCTTTGTGTCTGTCGCGACGCTTGTATGCGACTGAACGTAATTTCACTTCCAGGTTCATGTGCGACTATGGCGGCCCAAACTATGTTGTCTCCGGTCGATGAAATTGTCACGGCAGCAGAGATAACGGAGCATGGGTGGAGTTTCAAGGTGAGAGATGCAAACTGTTAAATTTCTGCTGATATGTAAAATACGAAATACTTCAAGGGCGTAGAAAATTTTTGAAGTAAGGTATTTTGAGATTAGTAGTTGTTTTCATTGAAATATTAACTTCGGTAAAAAATTGAAATGGATGTTATGTTATACATCAGACATGTTATATTACACTAAATAATTTAATTGGATTCATTTTAATTTAATCGAAATTTTATTGAAACTAGTGCTATCATTGAACAGACTACGCTGATTAATTGCTCGAATACGCTGACCACAATAATTGACTGTAACGTAACTTTTGACTGATTGAAGAAAAGACGAACTTGGCTGACCGACCTAACCCAGATTCCTATAGTATAGAAATGCTGATTATACAGATTCAGCAAACTGGCTGCCGATTCCATGGAATCGGCAATTCCACGATTTCGGCACGACACATGCATTGGTGTCAACAACGTCTTTTAGCTTGCCATAAGGCGATTGTGTGATACGCGAACCAACTTGCTTTTCTATCTGATACGATGTGAATATTCAGTTTACTATATTATCTTGATATTCTTATAAGTGCGTCTACTGGCTCTCTTACTAACCACAACCTTCCTGCGGTTGGGCCGACCTTAATCATTATATCTTAAATCATACTATAGAAGGCCGTTAACCCCCTTTAAATACCGACTACGGCAATATTTTAAGAGCGCATTTGGTCAATATATCATTAAATGAACTTGGATCCAATCTGCGTATAAATTTAACGTAAATTCAGTTGTCTCTGTTGAATGAATTCTAATGGTGTAATTGTACTAAGTGGGTCATTACGTGTATCCCTGAAGTGGGTCACTGTTTCCATGAGTGGGTCAATGTTTTCAAATTCCTGCGAACCATGTCTCCATATTGACCTACTACTTTTGTTCCATCCAGCTTATCATGATTATGGAGATCTTGTGGACGCAGGCGCAAAATGACATACAAAGACTTACCAGACTATGAGCTCTCATCAAATCATCAGAGGAACTGAATAAACATTCAAGATACGAAATGCCGAAACGATGAATTACGACTCTAAGTCTGTGTGTGTCGTGACTAGATTCGTACTGACTACACCTCCAATAGTAATAAGAGATAGAATAAGTTGTGATCGAGGAGCCTCAACACGTTTTATCATATCCGACTGCTATAACCTTCAGCCCTTCAAGTAATTTTAAGCCTTTCAAACCAAACCATGTCTGTATGACCTGCACAATCAAGTCCACTGCTGTTTAGACATGGGCCTTCTAATTTCTTTGAGTAATGACTTACCGGCCCACGAACCATTTTTCATTCAAGAGTAGCTTTTCTGGAAGCGCCTTCCGGTGCTGCAGTCTACAGTTTGTTCTGCACTTGCTGCTCTATCGTTCGAATCTGTTGTTTGGAACCACTTAACTCGTCAACAACATGAGATTCTCATATAATAAAATATTCATATAAGCCTGAACAGCACATTCCACTTATACTACATTTATATTCTGATTACAATGTTTGATTATTAATATTGTCGTAATTTATTGCATTTGTACGTTTCCTGACAGGTATTGTTGTGGATCATTCGGAGCTTAATCACTTGAATTATATATTCAAATGTTTTAGCTTCAATGTTTTTTGTTTAGCTTCTATGATATATACCTGTATATAAAATATTAACGACGTTTCGAATGTAGCAACATTAATTTTCAAGTTAAGACCTATGTACATTGCAGGAATTGTTAATATATTAATTGTTAATATCCTAAGGAATTATTAATAGTTTCGTGTCATAATTAATTATTTGACACGTAACTATTGACGGTCAGTCAATAGTTACGTAACATAATAATTAACAATGAAGAATTATAAGAGAAAATTATGAACAACGCGCACGCCCATGTCTCCGTGGCGCGGTCCAGTACATCGCGCATGCCCGAGTTGGTCGGTCGCTCACTCCGCACTCTCCTTTTAGTGCTCGTGACACTCGATCTCTAGGTCGATTATATTGAAAACGAAATATATCTTTCAAAACTTAACAGCTATTCCCTAATTTTCCTGTGTCAAAAAGAGAGCAACTTTTCTGCATAAAAATGTGAATTTTAACGCCATAATAAGTGTTGCTTTCAATGTCAGATAATAATCGATGAGCCACGAAGTGCCCGACATGCAGAGACATGTCCTTAAACGACGCGACGTGCAACGTGTTTTCGGTCGTGATTTTCTTGACGACGCTTCTTTTGCGATAATTACCAGTAATATATTATCAAGAAATTTCAAACATGCTAATTCATTTAGCTTTTTCATTCCAGGAAATAGATATAGCCTGTTTTTTTTATTAATATCTACCATATATTCATTTACTTTATATAATTAGATGGTAACAGATGGTGGAAAATAGTTCGTCTTAATTTATTCCTTTTGGGAAGATCACCGTTCATTGAGTATAAGTTGTTGACATACTTTTGAAGCTAACACGTATATTTGTGTAGACTATGGTCCTGAGGACTGTTTCGAGGCACGTTTGAAGACTGTGCTCAGAAATGTGCCATTGAGGTT
>NW_025933292.1:0-2065 GCF_000764305.2 Hyalella azteca
TATAGTCATACATCGTATAGTTATACATCGTATAGTTACTGCAGTTTGTGTGCTCAGGTTCGATGCGCTGAGGCTGCGGGGCAGCCAGCTGCGTTCTGCGGAGCTGCCGCCGCTGCTGCAGGCCCTGAGGGAAGATGGCATCCGGACGGTTAGCTGGGGGGGCGACACGCGCGCCTGGGTTGACGCGTGAGTTGACGGCGGCCACTGAACTGTGGGCCAATATTCCTATATCGCTGTATGTTGTAACGTTATTTTCATGTATAGACTACAACTATAATAATAATGCACTATTGTGATTGATGGCCGCCGTAAATTAAACAAAGTGGCGGCCTATGATGATGGACCGCCTGCTCAGATTAACGAAAAACTTATGGCGGGACATAAAAATTCGAGACAAAGAAAATCAGTTTATTGAATGATGTTCGGCCATGTTTCTGTTTTGTTCATTTGGGTCTTGAGATGAAAAGATAATAAGCTGCTTGAGAACGTGTAAGCCCCACCATATTCGTTCAACGAAGTGCCGATTTTGATTCTGCTGACGGATGACGTAAGAGTCACGTTATCAGGTCACTGGTATATGGAACATAGATTAGAAAAATGTATCAATTAAAGTCATAGGAACCTGGCGAAAAATTTCTATCGCCAGTAGAACTATGATCGTGTTACAATTAATCAATTTTATCAATTAAAGCTATTATTGCAATCATTTAAATCACTTGTCATTTTGTTATCGATTATCAATTACATTAATTTACCTAAATGACGCACATCGTCTTTATTATAAGAACAGGCCGTGAAGCGGCTTAGGATCTTCACAAAACACCTTTCCGGACACAGCAATACACGCATTCACTGCCGAACTTACGGTGTATGAATTGAGGATCGGCCTGGCTAAGTATGGGTCACATGGAGAGGTTGGAAGTCGACGATCCTCAGGGCGGCTGACGTAGTGAGCTTAAGTCTCCATCAGTGCTCCACAAATGAGGCTACAGCAAACCGGTAGGGTGGGATCCATGAAGTTTGGTTCTGTCAAATGCCCGAATGAATCCCGCGGGAGCACTGTAGCATCCAGAGAAGCTGACGAGGTGTGTCTTCCAAGTCTTGTCTTCAATTCCCCCGTAGGCGCTCCTTTTTCTTAATAGATTTTTTAGAATTTCGGAAAGAGAACACGCACATGGCTATGTCAGGAAGGTGTTTTGTTTATCGAATGCAAATTAAATTTTACTAAAGCTAGGTTAGATTATTAAGTGAAAATTATTTTACGGCAAGTTTTTTATGATCAAAAGTTTCCCTCAAATATAAGGATATTTAAAACAGATGGCGGCCAATCATCATCGCGCCTTCATCACGACAATCATTATCATTTGATATTATATCAGAATAATGATATGTCGTCATTATTTTATTCCTATATTTTATTTCTATATTCTTATTAATTATTTATAATTTGAGAACATATAAAATAAAGTAATATATGAAAATTTAATATAAAATATTGTATTAAATTATGTTTATATTATATATATATTTATTATATGATATATGTTTATTAATTACTTACTACTACTATTAATACCTAATCAAATTAAATAATATTGATACTAATAAGAATTATTATTATTATTAGTATTATTTTATTTTTTTTATTATTGTTACTATTATTATTATTATTATTATTATTATTTCCTCGTCCTAGTGTTTATTATATTATAATAATAACAATGGATATTATTATTATTTATTTATTTCATTAAACTTAGTTAATACATCAATTGAACTTATTATTTAATTATATAATAAATCATGTATAAAATTTAATATAATAAAATTATGCATAGTTCAAACACTATAATTGAATTAATCCGAAACATTAATGCTATAAAATCCTATATGATTATATATAATTAATATATTCATGATGAGATGATTGTGCGCTGTTATTGGTCGCCATTTGTCGGCCAATGAGAACGCCACACGAGATGGCGGCTGCTGTAATGCATGCCACATGCCACGCAGGATGCATGCCACATGCCACGCAGGATATATGCCACATGCCGCGCAGGAT
>NW_025933293.1:0-1318 GCF_000764305.2 Hyalella azteca
AGGATACGTTTGCATGAAATCTTATATAAATGCTTTGCACGAATATTTTTCTTCTAGTATTCATAGTTAAAATGAAAAAGAATCGATTGCTTTATGGGCATTAATTTTATCACCAGGTTTGAGAAGGTGAATTGTAAATATACACTAGACGCTAATTTCCGCTCTTGGTGATTTCAGTTATTCGATATTGAGCTTGAATAATAAAATTGACTTTGACTTTTGAAATCATATGACCTCTCGCAAGCGTGTAGTATTTTTTTCTATAGTGAATAAATCAATCCATCATGCAATAGAAATCTACAGCTAATTTTAATCACTTTAATTGAAACATTAACCAAATAAATCATGGCGTTGATTACGATTATATTTAAATGTATGCGTGTCCGTTAAATAGTATTAAAATGCCCTCAATTCTATTATAAAACTGGACTATATGGAACTATATTCCATAGAACTGATGATAGTGGTTAACTGAAATTGGTTTTAAGAAACCCTGATGGTTTTTGAAATTGTTTTATTTGTTTTAACATGAATCTTGAATTATGAATTATTATTATTTTAGGAAAGAATAGTTGCACTGTTCGTGTAACATTAATTATGTAACCAGCATTATTCTTCGTGATGGAATTCTCCTAGTTCCATTTACCGAGTAACATTTTGCAATTCATAGGGTAGGACATCATGGTAGAAATTTTTTATGATAGCAATTTAATTTTATCTAAGTTTAGTATTAGTTTCATACGTTAAAACTCGCGTTATTATTGATTAAAAATTATGCGATTTTCAATAGACATTTTTTCCTGAAGAATAATAAAAGTTCTAAAGAATTCAGGTTTGGATATGTAATTTTTTTCCCACCTTCAAACCTGTACCTATATATTTTTCTGAAATATCACATTGTTTTAGTTTTCATCCTGCAACAAAACTTCCTACAAAATGAAAATGTATTACACGATGAGAAATAGCACATCAATCCCATCATACATTGATAATGTGCTTCTACTTTTCGATTCAGCCCTAAAGTCAATGAAAATTTCAAATCAACCTCGCAAACAGGGCGAAAACTTTGACAGAATCTCCTTAATTTGTGACATTGTCAGGCGACAGACAATCAGCTAGGGAGCGCGATTGTCAGGTGAGCCACAAGCACGGCGCACGATTAGTGTCCGTAAGGCTGCGCAAAATAATCCCTAATAATAACTAATAATAAATAATAATAGGTTCGCAGTCAAGTGAGATTGGGACCAGACTCTTAGAGAGAGAAGACGACCAATTTGTCCGAGTCATTTCTGCTCATCCGAGATGTATTTCAATGTTA
>NW_025933294.1:0-30698 GCF_000764305.2 Hyalella azteca
AACCCTTCATTAGAATGAATTTAAAATGAATCCGTATAATTTTACTCGTACGTGAATAAAAACCCCTGAAAGAATCACCTCAGTGCAATTCCTATAATTGCATTGACTAAAAATAATTGCATTAATCGCCTCAATAATAATTACATAAATAAGGCTTAAAATGCACTTTAAGTCTCAGAAATACGTGAATATTTCCTAACATGAAGGTATAAAACCAGCAATTATAAGGTATAAACCACTCAACTTAGTCTCTTCATGAAGGTATATACCAGCAATTATACGCACGCAACTTTAATCTTACACTTTCTAGCAAAAACACAAGGTTCAACTGAACGATAAGAGTTTCAGAAAGTAATATTTCAAGTCTTTTCGTCATGGTTACTGCAGAGTTTCCCGAGTATCTCGAGCTCAATTATAACTTGGAGGCCTGCAGTCTGCGAGAATTTTGCCCGTCATCCAACACCAGCCCGGCCACCGCGGCGAGAGTTTGAACAGCTTTGCCGCCTTGAGCGACACCTTAGGAGAGATTGCGTGATGGAACTTGAATAATTTTACAATTTTCTACTGTTTATTTGTATACATTTATTTATACAAATAAACATGAATTTATACAAATAAATGAAATTTATTTATACACATTAAGATAAATTATACAAATTTATACTATTTATTTGTATAAATTTGTATAATTTATCTACTGCGATAAGCTCGGGGCTGCTTATCGCAGCCCTGAGCGACACCTTATGACAGATTCCATGATCGAACTTGAATTATTTTGAAATTTTCTCCTGTTTATATCCCGTGTTCATTCATATAACTAATAATAACATCCAGTTGCAGAGAATATCGGTTAAGTTTGCAATAAGTCTTCTTGTAATTAATTTGCCATTACCTACATTGGTAATGGCAAATTAAACGTGTAGGAAATACAGCATATATTTTTTTTATTGATTTACGACTTATGTTTATCCGAGTGAATAGTATTTGAGACAAAACAATGATGCCACTTTTTTCTCGTTGACTTTCTTAAAACGATAAAGCACCACAAAGCAACAGAGAACAAATAACTGAGCCATTCGAACATTAAAACGGAGCTATAAAAACGCAGTATTGCAGGGATATAAATTATGATTCTGTTTCCTTGCTTGGAGTTACAGAAAGCAATGTAAATATTATGCGAGCTTCCAGACACGGTGCAACTTTATCCCGGTCAAAAAAATTCAGTGGTGCGAATAAATTTGCCTTCTCGAAAGATACTATAGAAGTATATTATTTTTTAGGAACATGTTTGTATATCGTAGACAGTTTATGAAAATTCCTTAATTATCTGGAAATATAGATATACGGAAATATTTTTTTATATGCGTACAATTAATGATAAGAGAATGCGCTATAATGTTCAAGGAGTCAAACAATTCTTTAGATGACGTTGGTAGATCAAAAGGCAGATTTAAGTTTTCGTCGACGAGAAAATGCGCTCTCTGTCACTCACTGCAGTGAGTAGCGAGTTATATATTTTTTCATTTTTGTTTTTAATCATTGATTTAGTACAAAGATACGTACCTTCTATTTTTATTTTAGGTGACTGATTTGGCAAGAAATACTTTTATCCAGCGTAATTAACAAACCAATTAAAAAATTTCGTTTGCTATCGCAAGATGATGCATCGACATTTGTACTGATTTTTCATGAATTAATAATTTATTCAAGATTATGTTTAGTAATTATAATCTAATCTAACAATTTATTAAGATCAAAACTAAAATCTTTAGTTAGGACTTATGCCTGAACTGGCTATGTCCATTGCTTCTCAATAGTTGATTTTTTTATTGGACTTCTCAAACTTTAATTGTCTGTAAAAAGTAGTGTATTTTGCTAATTGATCACAGAGCGGCCACTTTTCCCGCGATTATCTACTAAAGTTGTAGTCATTTCTTATTTAGATTATAATTTTGAAATGGAGTCATATGTAATAAAATTTAGATTTTAGTAGGACGGATAAAAAACGTTACTTGTATCCTCCATTAGCGGTTCAATATTTGTTCGATATTTGCATGCTTCAAAATTTCAGGAATGTTGCTTACATTCATTGAAGAATAAAGCTGATTTATTAAAACAATATCAAAACTTATTATTAGTCGTGTTACGCGATGGCAATGGCACTGGCGCTCTGCCGTTTGCATTAAAAATGATTTATAATTATTGTGGGAAATTTTTCTTGAGTATATTTGAGCTGATTTTCATTAATTGATAATTGTGGAAGCAGCACTTTTTTCTGCCTTTTTTCTAGCATTCAGCCAGGGAAAGTTTTTCTTTCTATCATTCCTGAGTAAATGATTATCATTTTTCTACAGGACGTGTTTTGTTAGCTCATTAGGGTCGGTTATGAGTCTCAGTTAATAGTTGTTTACGACTCAAAATTATTATTCTTGGATCGAATGTCAGTTCTTGGAATTTATTTCCTCTGTTTTGAAAGCCCTTGGAATCTGAGTACGATTTTTAAATAATTTAAAAATAAATGTTCCAAGAAAATATCAAATCAAATTACAGTATGATTTAATTTTACGATAAAATATACATGGTAACATTGAAGGTCACATATTTCACATATAGAGGCCAGAAAAGCATAACTTGGTCTACTATTTTTCCTTGGTTTAATTTTGCTAAAAGTCAACTTCGAATTTATTTGATTAAAGTAGAACTAAATTGCCCTATAATACGATGACTTTGAGAAAAATAACCCGTCAGTAGAATGAGTTTGAAAATTTTTTTAAATTTTGTATTTTTTCGTGATTAAAAACATTGAATGAATCGCCTCAATGCAATTCGAATTATTAAGGCCTAAAACGTGCTTTAAGTCGCAGGAATACGTGAATATTTCCTAACATGAAGGTATAAACCAGCAATTCAACGTACCCAACTTAGTCTCTTACACTTTCTAGCAATAACTAAGGTTCAACTGAACGATAAGAGTTTCAGAAAGTAATCTTTCAAGTCTTTTCGTCATGGTTACTGCATAGTTTCCCGAGTATCTCGAGCTCAATTATAACTTGGAGGCTTGCAGTCTGCGAGAATTTTGCCCGTCATCCAACACCAGCCCGGCCACCGCGGCGAGAGTTTGAACAGCTTTGCCGCCCTGAGCGACGCCTTAGGAGAGATTGCGTGATGGAACTTGAATTATTTTACAATTTTCTCCTGTTTATTTGTATACATTTATGTATACAAATAAACTTAAATTTGTACTAACAGATAAAATTTATTTATACAAATTTAGATAAATTATACAAATTTATTCTGTTTATTTGTATAAATTTGTATAATTTATCTACTGTGATAAGCTCAGGGCTGCTTGCCGCAGCCTTGAGCGACACCTTATGAGAGATTCCATGATGGAACTTGAATAATTTTACAATTTTTTACTGTTTATTTCCCGTGTTCATTCATATCACTAATAATAACATCCAGTTGAAGGGAATATCGGTTAATTTTGCAGTAAGTCTTCTTGTAATTAATTTGTTATTACCTGCATTGGTTAATAAATGCAGTGAGGTTTGAAGTGAGAAATTAAGCAATTGTATGGCTAGAAACTCTCATTCAAGTTGTTCGGAAAGTAAACGTGAAGGAAATACAGCATATATTATTTATAGATTTACTACTTATATTATAGAATATCCGAGTGCATCGTATGTGAGGCGAACAAATGATGCCGTTTTTTTCTCGTAGACTTTCTTAAAGTGATAAAGCACCACAAAACAAAAGAGAACAAATCACTGAGCCATACGAACATACGAACGGAGCTATAAAAAAAATCAGCATACGAATGTAGCAACATTCATTTTCAAGTTAAGAGAAGCATTGAATAGGGAAATTTTGTTGGACATAAAAACATAATACACGTAAATAGGATACAACACAAAAATTTCGAGTCAGAAAGTTCCTCCGTAAACAATCTCAAAATTTTTTAGACAAATCCAGAAGTTTGGAAATAGACAGCTGGGTTTCAATTCACAATTAAAGGGGTTCCAACAATCGTTGGTCGGTTAATGCACCTCCAATGTCGGTTTGCACCTCTGCATGATGATGATGCTGGTGGGTTTCTCCAGCACGGTGCGAGCGACAGTCTTGTGAGTTCGTCTCAGAGGGGTTTCTCTGCCCTCCAGGTTGCAGATGGCAGGTGAGACGGTCTCAATGTCGTGGTTGTTAGTCCAAATACTCCAATGTAGTCCAAATGATGAAGAAGTCTACAACCTTCTTTGCTGAAAAATTTATAAACTACACAGGCCTCTTGGAGGAATACCGCTTTTTGGCAGGGGCCATTGTTGCGTATAGTCCGGAGTTTGACGTTGTTGTCAAGGGTGTCGCCAAGCATGTTGAATTCATCAATGATCTTGATATGAAGTTTCTTGTTTGTAATACTAAATGTTGTAGTTATTAGTCCAATCACTCCAATGTAGTCTAAAAGATGAAAAAGTCTACAACCTTCTTTGAAACAAAATTTATAAACTACACCGGCCTCATGGAGATATCCTTTCTTGCAGTGGTCGTTGCTGCATATAGTCTGGAGTTTGACGTTATCATAGGTCTCACTGAGCCTGTTTAATTCATCGATAATCTTATGATGAAGTTGCTCGCTTTTAACACTTTGAGACAGTTTGAGATTCGGTTATGAATCTTCAAATTTCATATTTTTGGGTTTAATATTGATTTTTCTGTTGAATATATTTTAATCATCTAAGGTGAATTTACCAAAAATATTCCCAGATCCTGTCATTAGATGAGGAATGTACGAGTAAATAATTATAAAGATTGTAAATTGTATTTATGTAAATTGAATTTAATCTGCGGTTAACGTTCATTACGCAAAATAAGTTATTAGCATTATAAAATTACGTACAATAACTTAATTCTAAAATATTCCCAGGAGATGATCAAAAATTTTTAATGAATAATATCGGGACCAATTACTGAAACGTTTAGAGATTTTTTGGCTTTACATCTACTAAGATTGTTACATTTACATGTCATTATTGGTTATAAATATTCATAACTATGCATTATGAATGTCCGTGTAAGACACGACATCAAATTCAAGCTTTCTTTTAAACACATCATTGGGATAAAAAAATCCACAAATCAAGCTGAATCAGTTGAATTAGCATCAATTGTTGTCACGGCAGCGCCCTAAAAATATTCATTGGTAGTATATTGAGGAATAAAGATAAAGATTGTTACAAGAAATATGAAAAGTTATGGTTGAGTGTGCCAGTGATGGGATGTAGGGGAACTGCCGGTGATGGGATGATAGGAGAACTGCCGGTAATGGGATGTAGAGGAACTGCCGGTGATGGGATGTAGGAGAACTGCCGGTGATGGGATGTAGGGGAANAGAGCTGCAGAGCGATGTCCCTCATCGCAGAGCTGCAGAGCGATGTCCCTCATCGCAGAGCTGCAGAGCGATGTCCCTCATCGCAGAGCTGCAGAGCGATGTCCCTCATCGCAGAGCTGCAGAGCGATGTCCCTCATCGCAGAGATGCAGAGCGATGTCCCTCATCGCAGAGATGCAGAGCGATGTCCCTCATCGCAGAAATTCCCTTACCTGCTTCACTGAAAAATTGCATCAACGGGCGGAGCAGACCAGCAATAAATTGCGTTGCCATTTGCATCAGCAGCTGCAACAACCGCTCGCTTAATCCGCCTGTGCAACATTAAAATATTCCGAGCACCATTATAAAGTACCATTGTGCACCATCACACACCAATAACGCACTATCATACCTTGTAACACACGACTAAACACCGTTGTGCGTTAGCCCAACAGAACTTTGCTCAAACTCTATGGTTGTTGAACCTCTGAACCATTATTCACCAGCTCTTTCTCAGCCCCCATCCTTTATTAACCCACTTTGGTTATCTCAAAACCACTCTTCACTAGCTCCGTTTCAGTGATTATGTAAAAATTTAGTTAAATAAATTCGGTCCAAGAGTTGTAATCTATTGAGTGGCGATAAAGACGGGTTTATAATTTATCATTCAACATATATAATTTTTGCGACAAAAAGTCAATTTTGTAAACATTTTCCATTGAAAAATTGACTCTCACTCGAAACTGACGATTTTCGTTGTGGTCGTGAATTCATTCCTGCGAAAATAAAAGCTGTTTACGCCTCCTGTAGCGACGCTGAATTATCTTAGTTCTGAAGGAGTGGCTCATAACTTTCTTCTTGACTTCCCTTCAAAAAGAATGAAGAAAAATCATCTCGTGACTCATGAATGAGAGTTGGGCAGTGAAAAGAAATCTGCTGGAACAGTTTTTTTGTGTTTTTTTTTCTGCATTCAGATTTCGGTATTTCCGCTCATAAAGTCGTAAATTTTATATATTTTCAAAATTTCTTCCAACTGTAAAATATTACAGACCGAAAATTCGGTATCACCGAATTTTGAGACCGAAAGAATAATTTTAGATTTGTCTAGAATTAAGGACAGAGACTCTTCCCGTTTAAGAAAAACACATTTTAACAATGAAAATATGATATTAGAAACACATTCATAAAATATTAATCAATTCAAAGACATATTAAAATGAATGAAACTTAAATGCAGCATTCATTGCCTATTATATGCTTAGCTACCATATATATACACATGCTGTCCTAACTTTACACACGTGACTAAGACGTTACAAATTTACCTTTTTTAGGACAATGAAAATTGTAAGTGTAACTCGTAAGATGGTTCATTCCCATTACGAATCAACAGAAGATGTCATCAAACAGAAATAGAAACAACTTGCTTACACCAGCTTTCACACTCCATAGAGCAGCAAGATAACAGCACTCAACAGAGCAGCAAAATAAGAGCGCTCAACAGAGCAGCAAAATAACAGCACTCAACAGAGCAGCAAAATAAGAGCGCTCCACAGAGCAGCAAAATAAGAGCGCCGCGCATGAGCAGCAAAATAACAGCACTCAACAGAGCAGCAAAATAACACCACTCAACAGAGCAGCAAAATAACAGCACTCAACAGAGCGGGCAAAATAACAGCATTCAACAGAGCAGCCACATGGCACCGAACAAAACAGATCGCCAGTTTGCTGTTTCTGGTCGCCGGTTAGCAGGCGATAATAGAGTAGCTGTTCAAGGCCTTTAAGGGAGCGTCTTGGTCCAAAATCGAAAATTTTGACTTTTCCGCTTTTTATGCCCATCTTAAAGCAAACATTAAGTGTATTTATTGAAGATAATAATTTATGCTTCCATAATAATGTTTAAATGATAATAATAAAAACATATCAATATCATTAGCTTAGTTAAAAATGGTTTATGAGTATAAAATAATAATAATAATTAAATCATTACTGATATATCATTAATAACATATCAAAATTAGTTTTATTATTATAGTGTAAAAATCGCAACCTTTGTGTAAAATTTTAGAAAAGGCACATGGCGATGAACGTTCATTGGCCTAGCGATGAAGTTTCATGGCAAATCGCAATAAACATAAACATAAAAAAGATAACATAAAAAAGATGTGAACAAAAATCAATTATTCAACAGTATTAAGATTATGGGATCAGTGCTTAATCGAGGAATTTATTGGCATATTTCTATGTTATATCTTTATTTTTAATTACTGTGTTAGACTAAAAAATTTTGTTTCAGTTTAAATTAATTTTTTTCTAAAAGGTTATTTCGCTGCTTCGTAATCCTCTATGATCCCCACTCTTTATTATGAACCATCAATTAGTGATTAAAATATTATCCACCTACATAAACAATTATAACTTCGTTGATGCCTTATCAGCATTAGTAATGACGTATTATGAGTGCCATAATATTTATGTCAAAATGAAGTTAGCCAATCGTGGAAGTTTAAGGCAACTTTGATTATTCATTGCTCTCTGCGCTTCATCTTAATCTAATTAGTGCGAGTTAATAGGTACATTATTTATTCAAGTAAGTATATTTTTATCATCTTAATTTTCCGTGCCTTATAATTTTGATGAATATTTGGCCTGAAACTTATTATGTTAGCTGCTGCAACTGTTGCGACATAATTCCTGCCATATTTTATTCCCTTCACAACAGCTGAAAATTTCGGCTCAAAGAGAAACATCAAAGCAAGATGAATTTTTCATGTTGATGTTGCATCGCAAGTTGTTTACTTCGCAATGAAAAATGCGCAGCGAAAATGCAGGTAGATTTACCCTATACAATTGTGGCAAAATATGTGAATCTTTTCTTTATTTTTCAACTGAAACCTCTGAAGTTGATTAAAATCAAACCACGCATATTCCTTAATTTACTACGTCTATGCCGTCAAACGTCAATTCCGTAAAATTAGCTAATTAATTTGAATCAATGGAAGAACTACCGAAATAATTCCGTTTTTAAGACATTTATTTATTTATTTGTTGCGTAAGAAAATGAATAAAATATTACATGTAGTTACTAACTTAAAATGACATATTTAAGTTAAAATTGCATGTACATTTAATTGCTTTGAAATTTTGCTATATTTTACATTTGGATACATTTCTAATTTAACTTAAATTTCTTTAATTTTTAATTGAAATGATAGTAAACAGCAAATGATATTAATTTAAAAATCAAATGCAACAATACTGATCGGAAAAGTACGCAAAGAATTTCATATTTATGAGTATTATTTGAGGTATATAAAATAATGAAAATATCCGTGTTGAAAAATTCGGTTTCCTGTGTCCATGAACTCAAACTGGTTTGATATTGAAGGACAGGAGGGGGACGTATTTTTTTTGTACGCACGTTACTAAAGGTTAGTTTTTATCAGGATGTTTTCAATTTAGTCACTTTCATTTCCCTTTTGTCTTATCCCATCGTCATTATATGTTATTGTTTTTCGATTGTATAATATCGCTAATGTCGCCTGTGAAGCTTTTTAGCTTATATGGGCATTCGCATGGAAGCATTTTGTATTTTTTTTCTCCAAATTTTTGTCATTTTCTTGTTATGAAATTTTTTTGTATGCTCCTGTGTGAATAAAGAATAAAGAATAAAGAATAAAGAATGTGAAGGTTATACAAGCGCGGGTAAATGATTATACTATGAATTAAATTTTATTTTATATGATAAAAAAATGATACAATTAATTGTAATTTCTTCATTATCTAACACTAAATAAGTTTAGGAAGTCATGGCTTTTAACGTTCCAACTTTAGGTTGCACGCCGCGGCGTTCAAAAGGTCGCAGAAGACCCAATTGAGGGCGACGTGGAAGATGAGACGTGGCGCTAGAATTCAGTGATCATTCAACGGATTTTGCTTGGTGATTCATGTTTGTAAAAGACTTTTTCAGGATGGGAGACTCCCAAACCTATCATTAAAGCAATACATATTTCAAATTTCATCGTACTTATACACGTGTTACAAAATTAATATATTTTTCGTATTAGCGTATACTGAAAAACATGATCGTTCTCAACTTGAAACGGAATGTAATAATTAGTCGCTATATGATAGTTGGATGTAATTTTTCATTTGGAATGATTCATTTCTCGGTAGGTTTGGAAGTAAAGGTTGCAGAAAGACGATCAATAGTGAAAATTTCACTCGCGCGCGCAGCTGAATCGAAGAGTCGCTCGATCAATCGTCTCCTATGCTTCAGTTCGTCTCTAAGTTTAAAAAATTACCGTCAAACCTGTCATAATTTTTTATTTCATTGCTAAGCACGTTTTTGACTCAATAATTTTAAAGCAGAAAATTATTTTGCTGCGATGCGGACTTTGTGGTTCACGTATTCAAAACCTCATTCTTTGTCATCAAACAGAAACAGGTATTTTCAAAGTTGTTTTTGACAGCGCTTCAAGACTCGCATTTTTGATCCCTCCGAGTTGCAATCTTCAAGGAATTGCCTGAAGCAAATATTTTGTGGTGCTTCTTTAATAAACATGGGGCGAATTCCAGCCGAAAGCGACTCCCCTGAAGTCTAATATCAAAATGTCGTGTGTATGGCAAGACTTCTGTGATAAATAAAAATATTTGAGATTCATGTATAAAAATCTTTCCCTGTCGCGATAAAGGACCAAGTCCATTCGTGCTATTAAATGCTAAATTTACACGCTGGTTGCAATAGGTACAAACTATTTTTTTAGGAAGAAATATTTTCATTTTATCAGAGAATATCACTCAAAGTCGGAAAGCAAACCGTGACAGCTACTTTGATACTATAATGCGTGCTCGTTCCCACACACAAAAATATTAATAGGTCATATTGTTTAAAAAATGACACACTTTTTGCAAGTAGTTATGATACGCTCGGCCACCGTGGGTCTGGGAAACCTCCACAATGGTATAAAGTGCATTGCTATGTGGACCAGCGGCGAGAAGCAAGCAACAGCATCGTGCATCAGGTGGCCCAAATGAGGGCGGATGAACGATAATCAGAGGCGGCGATCCATCGTGGCCTGGGACTGCTACGTCCCAAACAAGTACCAAGATTGCCAAGATACCAAGGACGAAGTCAAACTCATTCGCGTGAGTGTATTTCTACTTCAGAGAGCTCATTCAGGAAATGGAACGCGTCATACATCCCACAAAAGTGCTAATATTTTTTACCCACACTAAGGAGAGGAGGGGCGTAGAACTTATAGGCCCTTCTGCTGAGCCAATATGGGTCAGGATGACCCACCCATGGGAAGTAAGACAATTAGTTTCAGAGTAAGTTTTTTGTACGCACGTTGTCATATCGAATGCACTGATTGCCAATGCAGTGCAAAAATACAGGCAAAAGATCCAATTTATAGTGCAATAATTATTAGATAGTCTATATATTCTAGTCATATTCTAATATAAATAAGATTAAAGCTTTTTTAAATTCGGTATCATCAATGTCACATTTTTCACGGAGTCGTCAATCAATAATTCTGCTGATTTTTGCTTCAATTATATTTAGAAATTTAGGTTTTTAGTTCGGAAAATGTCATCATCATTAGTTTAATGAATTCTGAAATTTTATAACTGAAATTTTTCATCCAATTTTAATTTACTGACGTGCTTGTTCGGTAATTATAACAGTGGTTAACTCAACCTTGGCAGTAATGTGCTTCAGGTACAATAAAGCGTAACCAGTATCGAATATTTTTCCATTAAACAGGACAGTCTTGATGCCAGTCTAGCTCGTGACATAATCCAGATATCCTATTCCTGCATTACCAAAAAAGCGCTGGTCCCTAGTCAATATGTCAGACTTGATCCTAGAATACAGGAACAATTTTACTTTATAAAATTCTGTGAATATACTTCGAAATACTTATGCGAGTTTCATTCAAAACTGTCACATCTTTGTCGTGTACCAAGAAATTTACCGAGAATGACTGCCCTTGGCATTCACAAGAATGTTTCTCCAAAATATCAGGGCCTTGAGCGCCGACGTATCCATTCCTTTAAAATATCGTCGCTTCAATGCCCGTATGATATTTGCAGCCCAAATCCTCGAGCCACCAGGCAAATTTGCCACAAAAACAACTTAATGGCCGTCCCAGCCGCAAACAAACCTTAAGACTCCACAGTCACGGTCCTCCAGAGCTGTTCTCAACTTTCGTCGCAGGAAAACAAATGTTGAAAAATGTTGACGGATGAAAAAGACGAACAAGTTATACTTCCTGGAGATAAATAATTGATTAAAGTGATGAATTGGTTAATTTGATGCTTAATTTCATGTAGTTCTTAACTTAGAAGAATAAAGACTGATTCAAAACTACATTTCGCCTGATTAACTTCAGAAAATTCAATCTACTGGATTCGAAGGGCTGAATTTCAGCCATAGCAAAACTGCAGGAGTGCACGGCACCAATTTTGGGCTGTACATTAAAGGCATAGAAGTGCCATAGCTCAAGCCCAAGCTTTCGAGACATAATTGCTGCTGAATTGGCCTCGGGAGGTGGAAACACGAGTTAAAAAGAACTTATTTTTCTAACAGGGCGCGCATCCGGGCAAAAAAGTGGCCAAATGCAGATTTTTTATTGCCTAGGACACTTCATTTGTAGCTCTCTGCTGGGCAGAACGAGTTGTGGTCCGGCATACGGAGCTTTATCTAGAATTATGTATATTTAACAGTAGAAAAATGTTTGTGGGTTCATGACATCGTTTTATTGTGAAATAGCTCGGGTGTGTCTCATTGAAAAATAACACACCTAAGAAGGGATGAAATGAAATAACTAGTTTATCTGCCTTTCACGTTCTATTAAATTTCATTTCAGCTTGTTGTTTAATTCACCTCCGTGGTGATTAAAAAATACCGAATATTTCTGCAAATGTGCCACGAAGGGTTCAAGGTATGAAAAGTATTTATACTCGGTATAAAAATTGAGATAGCAGCATCTGTATAAATAACAATGAACGGAATATGTTGACTGATACAAAAATTCAGTTCACCGGAGCGCCCAACTAAGAATTTCGTATACTGGCCAAAAAATAAGACTCGGATGAAATTAGGAGACAAAGTTTGCCCATTAGAAACATAGCCTTTGTTGCTGTTCATCACGTACAAGAATTTCGAAGAAATTATCTTTCAAGCCGTCACGTCTCGACAGCAAATTTGTAGTAATTTGACGTAATAATAACGTAATACCTCCTTTTTTTGCTAGTCACGTCTCGATGTCAAATTTGTTGCCGCACTAGCAAACGGGTAACGTAATACTTTAGTATTTTGCGAGACATATGATGCCTTCAATTTTTGCTGCAATTGAAAAATTCACTACCGATTAATTCTACTTCATTTATATATAAAATTTATTTGACTATTAGTTTTCAATTCATTATCCTCTGCTTTAATTTCGCGTACTTTTACAGAAATTTCCACTGATACGTTAAAATTTGATGAAATTATTTATGTTAACAAGAAGTTGCAATAAGAAGAACTAAGTTTTCGATTTTTGGATAACAGTGTTGACGTTAATTATTCTCTGAAATATTGTTTCACTTTAATTTCACGTTGCATGACAACAAATTAGCGAAATATCTTTCCTATGATAATTGAATATTTTTCGTTACAAATCTATTTGCATTCAGGGGCATATTTGGAATAATGCTTCGAAATAATAATTTTCGATGTTATTGTGATGATGCAGATCAGTGTAGTTGTGATGATGCAGATCAGTGTAGTTGTGATGATGCAGATCAGTGTAGTTGTGATGATGCAGATCAGTGTCATTTTGATTGTGGTATAAGTGACACTGTAATTTATGATGCAAAAGATATGGGACGCGCATAATGTGTGTAAAAATTTTTTCTAATTATAAGTACCAGGTTTACGATTAGTGAGCTTGTGAGTGCATTCAAAATTCGTTTACGATGCCAGTTTTCCATTTATTTGTTACTGATCGTTACTTATCATAATTTCCGAGGTTAGTCTTGAATTTCCAGCCCAACAGTAATCTCTCTATCTAATGTACTATTCAATATTTTGAACTTTACATATGGCGCTTCTCTGTTATCTGTTATGTTCAAATTTGTCAAAACCTACATTCATTTTGCATTACATTTTTTTTTTTGCATTCATTAAAACATTCATTTTTGCACATTAAAAATCTATACTGATAAACTTTTATGATGTACTTCGATGGCTATGCGACCGTTCGCCAATTGCTGGTTTTCAGTTGTTATGATGGAATAATTGTGATTTTAACCTCATAAAAAACAAATTAATTATAATCAATTTATATCATTGTTTTAAGCTTGATAACGTTTCAGTATTTGGTTCTACAAGAAATGAAAGAATTCAACGAGCACAAAAAGTCACTTTTGAGATGAACATTAAAACTGATGTCGCAGAAGTATTAATGATAAAAATAAAATAAAGAACTGATATAGCTGAATAAATCTTAGCAACAATTTTACACCGATTTTCAGGGACGTCAATCAGTGAATTGCATACTCAAATCAGTAATAGGTTTAATTAGTAATTTGTTTCTATATTACAATGGGAGTCTCTGTATAGTTTATTGAACGAAAATGAACGAAGTTTACTCGTGGAAAAAGACGTTGAAACAGCGTTGATAATTTAACAAAAATATAACTCAGTATTCACTAGGTAAGGGAGGTCAGTTTTTGCGGGCACTTTGTGCCACTGGTAGTTCTAAGACCATCACTGGCTCGCTGACCCGCCAAAACCATTTTATTGCATTACACGACACCTGTACAAGCCAGGTACTCATTTATCAACCAGAGCTGGAGTAATGGCTGAGTTGACCATGAGCTGAGCTACCCGGTAGAACTTGTCCTCAGTGGGACTCGAACCCAGGAGCTGGGTGCGATAGACAGAGTCTCTCACCACTGCACCACCGCAGCTCTTTACTATACAAGTGTAATGAGTGTTTCAAATTCATAAAATGCATAAAAAAAGTGTGCCCGTGAATTCTTGAATTCTTGAATAGAAGGAGCTTCGGTGTGTGAGTTGTAACTGTTTTGCATTGATTGTACATTTATTTCATTTAGCTAAGACTGGGCCTAAGATAAATAATCATTAATTTATTGTTAAACTCATATTTTATGCTATATTTTATTATTCTTCACCTCATTTTCATTAAAAACGATTCGAGGAACAGCTCCATCAAAAGAGTTCAAGAATAAAAGTTTGATTAACATAACTACCAAATTTACGTGAAGGAATTTCAATTATTATTTCATACAAATTCTAATCGCTTTCGAGTGAGTTTATACTTAGTTCACACACCACACTGCCGACACGTGCTAGTCACGGTCCAGTCCAATATTCTTTAATGCATTTCTATAGCAGCATTCATACCAGCCGTGCAAGGCTCAAGCCATGCCAGTCACCGCCGTCCAGCAACGATCACGGCAAAAAATATTTTGAACGGGACGTGACTGCAGCTTTGCAAACTAATTTGTCCCGAGGATACCTGATTGCTAGGTCATTATACCAGATTTCAGCAAACATACCATGTCAGAGATGGTCATTCCTGCTAATATCTCAACATATTAGAATTGTGGTATGGAAATATACCAGTTGGCAAGGCAGCGTGATTGGCGTGGCCCGTGAAATTAAAGGAATGTGAATGCACGTGGCAGTCAGTATATGGTGTGAACCAAGCTTTAATCTTTCTGTTGACTGTACTGAATTAATGGAAATTGCATGCATGAATCTTCGAACTGATGATGGATCTGGTCATCGAAACGTTTCCCGTGAAATATTTTGACTTTTTTGACATTTTATTTGCTTTTTCATTCATATTTATTTTCCACATTTTAATCTTATTACAATTCTTCCGTTCAAAATTTGTGTTAGCTGATTCTTTTCTACATTTCTTGGAAGTTGGTTAAGAAAAAATTTCAACGACAACATATATTTACAATTTCTACCACACATCTACCAATTGTCAATTGATTACGTTTTTGCAGTTGCCGCGAAAACGAAAATCATGTAAAAGTGGTGCATATAAATTGTTTTTTAGGATGTAAAGTTTGATTTATGATAGTGGAAAATAACACTCTTTTTCTTTCAAAGGTTCCTGATATCCATTATATTGCTTGGGAAATGTTCATATGGAGCAGTGATGAGGAGGGGACGTAAAAGTTGAATAACTTGTGGCTCAATCTATAGTAGATTATCGGGAACATATTCTAATATTTCTTATGCGTTGGAATTTGCTAATATGTTGTTTTAAACAATATTTGGTGTTAATTTGAAGAGGAAGAACTTTTTACTTTTTTCAATTTTATATCAAATTCATCAATTCCCTAAAATTTAATTAACAGGAATTTATATCTATGCTGGGTGTTCACCTCACTGTAAAATTCTTAAATTCGAAGGTCATGTGTCATAGAAATATGATTCTTTCAAATTTTATTTTCTATCTAAATCGATATATTTTATGAAAATTGATGTTTTGCCAATTATTTATAATAATTTATCAATCGAAAATTTATAAATTGACCTAAGCAGTGATGGAAGTTCCGAAGTTTCATAGAATAATGATGGCTTCAATTCTGATATTCTACTTAAAACTTTTACTTATATAAAAATGACTTCTATGCCCAATTATTTATAATTGAGTCGGATCATCAGTAGAAAATTTACTAATGAAGCTAAGCAGTGATGGAAGTTCGGTATGTGTTTTTCACTAACAATGTCTGCCGAATATGTTTTCCGTGGACATGATTTATGAACGAGGCTAAAGTTTCGTAGCTCAAAGTTTCATGCAAAGTTCTATCCTTGGGTTTCTTCTTTGGCGACCAAAACTGCTGACTCGAGCCAAACTTTTTCAATCCCGGAAGAAAAATTAAGAATTCTTTTGTTCAATCACATAAGTCGTTCATTAGATCCAATTTCTTTGTATCACTTGTTCGCTAAAGTAGGCTCCTTTTATATCGATGTTGTTAACAGTCCCGAATTCGATTGTTGTCGTTATGCTATTGTGTTATGCAAGCTTAACACAATAATAAATAAATTTAATTTAAACCATTTCACGAAAGCTTTTATTAGTTGGATGAGTATTCATCAAACTTGTATAAATTTTATCAGCTATATGATCATATATATTTATTCTGTATTAATTTGGAATTATTCACTTATACGTGAGCTGGAAATCTTATCTGCTTTATTTTCTGGTATTCATCTCATGATTATACTATGCAGTTTCACTCAGCAAATGTTTCCTGATTCTTGCGACAGTTTTGTAATCTAATTCACTCAAGTTTTGAAATTATGTTTGTTTATAATGTGCCCGTGTACGAGAACATTGAAATAAGCTTGATAACATTAGGCAGCTCATTTTGTTTAATATCATTTATCTGCATAATTTCTTGTCCATTAAATATCCTCAGGAAAATTTCATTTATCTAGCCTTCATTGAGTCTAAATCACGGAGCTTCTTGTGGTTTGCGCAATATCTGGCTAAGAAATGAAGGACAAAAAAAAATACGTAAGACAGTATCCGCAATGAAAATCATTAACTAACTAAAAAAATTATATAATAACGAATATTTCTTAATGATAGCGAACTCATAATTATTTCTAAATAATTATAAAATATTGCGATTCTCGCTATTTTAGCACAACCTAAAACTGATGTCATTCGCTGTTAGCTCCTGCCAGTCATCGGGCAGGCGGTATTTCTTTTGTTTTGATCATGCACACAAAAATTGAGAATTGACATACGTATGTTCTTTTAATTCATTCGCGTGTGATCAAAGAAAAATATCTATAAGATGTGTTGTTAGAATTCTCCTGTAGTTTCATCTTTTGTTGTTCTAGATCGAATTTTTTTAACCGCAATGTAATTCACTTGTGCTTCTCCCACGCCGCATTTTGTTTACCCATTCATTATTCGATATAACAAAATTTCCCGCAGAATTTCATGCATCGTCTATTACCGACTCCGAAATTATTATCAGAGCGGAAGTCCTTTCATTTCAAAATTCAGAAATCCGTCGATGATCAAGTAACTCTGTGTGCTTTTCTTCTTATCATAATAAATCATAACTCAATTGTTTACTGTCGAGAAAATTAATTATGCGCTCACTGACGAGACAAACAACAACTCAAAAATAAACTAAAATACAGTTCGATCTTATCAAATTTCCTATTTGTTAAGTGCAATGATTATTTTATAAAATGTTGACGGTCAGGAAAGTTTTCATCTCGAACGTAGTGAGGAATAAAGGCATGTCGCTAGCAGGTTTTATTGATTGATTCGAATCCTTGTTGATGGCGAGGTCAATTATTCATCCGATATTCATTTCATGCTTGGAATAAAAAACATCGAAATTATAATTCTCCTTTCCTTTTCTTCGAAAACTACATTATAATTCCAAAAGTAGTTATTAAGCATTCTTAAAGTATCTTCAGTTCTGTAAAGAACAATAAGTGCAGGTATCAGTACATAAAACAATACAATTTTTGACATCAAATACTATTTTTCATTTCCCTACCATTTTTCTTGCAAAAATGTTTTAGTCTTTCTTTATTTTAAAACTGCAAATAAGCAATAAATTGGCAACGGTTTTTTCATATGCAATTTTAAGCATAATATTTTAAACTAAAATATTGGCTCCACAATTAACGTTTGAGGCAACCACCACACGTAACTTAAAAACAGTTATGAAAGCTAAATATTCAAAACACCTTCCATTTTCACTAGCGCGTTGGTTGTTACAACACAATTTAGGCCCAAAAGCTTCTTATTTAATTATAATTTGCACTTTTTCCACTTTACTTTCCAAAATAAGTATGAGAAATATTTTACCGTCGTGAGTGATATTAATTTATAATGATGTGCGGTTCAAAAAAAAAAATATTTGATTAAATTTTGTTAGTAATGGTGCAATTAAGCAGGACAGTTTCGAACAAAATATTTTATTAATTAAATCGTCTGATAGGCATCACGCGGATATACCTCAATTTCAAATCAAACTTCCTTTGTTAATGATTTCGTATTGATTTTTCATAATGATTCCTTGAAAGTAGAAAATAAAGGTGATTTGCGTATGAGTTTAGTAATAAATAATAATAAGTTTAAAATGCGGTGATCTCATGAACAATCCTTCGACTCATTAGAAATTAACGTTCAATTATTAACATTAATATTATTTCGACTGCTAATTAATTTCTCCCCTCCTGTAACACATTAGAAAACACCAAAGCACTCGATAAAAACATTACTATTATAATCTAATTGCGCTAATTTTGATAGATTTAACATTTTCAGGACTGCACGTTGCCTTTTCATACAGCGTACATGCGATCGTTGCGTCGGCAGGCAAAGGTATTATTGACGTATAAAATATTATACTGATATAATATTAATTAGGTCTAATCAAGTTTAGTGCAGCCAAACTGAGGATTTAAAAAAATATAACTCAGTACTCACTGCAGTGAGTGACAGAGAGCGCATTTTCTCGTCGACTAAAACGTGAAGTCACGGACAGACAGACGGATGGACGGACAGACGGACAGACAAACGGACGGACAGACGGACAGATAGACGGACAGACAGACGGACGGACAGACGGACGTACAGACAGACAGACAGCCGGACGGACGGACGGACATGGCGAGCGCAATAGCGCCTTTTTTCCATAAATGAGAAAATGCGCTAAAAACCGTAGAAATTCCTTACATTTGAGTTGCTCGTCGGATAACACATGAGGAACTACAATCTAATTTAAATTTCGCATAGAACATGGATAAAATTGCCTCATCGTCTGCCTGCATGTTAAAATGTAGAAGTTGAAAAATAGAAGTTCATTGCAAAATTCCTGTTCATATACTCTCACAAATCAATCAGATTTTTGAGGAAACAAATTTTTAATTATATGTTAGTACATAGTAGTAACCAATTAATTAGTTAGCGAATATTTACGTAATTATTATTTCGTACCTCTGTTATATTTATTGTTAAGGCCACCTACCTGTACCTTCTTTGCACTCAACGTCTGCAGTGGAGCAGCAGGTTTACAATAGACCTGGCCCTCCTAAGCCATCCATGCGGCATTAAATATATGTGCCATTAGATATAAGCACCATTAGATATTGAGACCATTAAATATTAAAACTATTAGACATTAGTACCTTTGCAGTCACCATTATATATTAGCCCCATTAGATATTGAGAACATTACCTATTTCGACCATTAGAAACTTAGGCATTATAAGTTAAGACCATGATAGACTATGACCATTTAATGAAAGGATTATTAGATATAAAAACGATTACATCTTTAGACCATTAGGGACTAAGACTATTAAATATAAATAAAATTAGTTACTAAGATCATGCGACATTACGACCATCAGATAACAAGACCGCGGTTCAGGTAACGCAGGCGCTGGCCGCTGCCCTGGGGCCATACTTTCAAAATTCGTTTAAGTGAACGTAAGTACTCACGCTCTATTTTCTCGTCTATGATTGGTGGATTTTGCTTGAAAGGCCGTCAATGATTAGCTGATGAACTTACGATCGCTTAACTTTTTTGGAAAGTATGGCCCCTGAGCAGCGATGCAAGACTTCAACACCGCACGCAATACGGCAGCACTGTAGCTACAACCAAATTAAGGATATATTAGTACTAATTACTAAACATTAATTTATCAAATGATATATGTAATTGAAAAGCTTGAATTAGCAGTATGAACTACAATATGCAGCGGTTACGATCTGGAGCTTATATCGGGAGGTGACAGCTGGAGATAATGTCTTGAAGTAATGTCTAAGTGTATACTTTAGATGCGACAGTTTGCATGTCGCTATATAATTTATGTTTAATTAGCTTTCTAGAAAATTGAGAGTGGCTATGCTTCAATGATGCAATTTAAATTTATTAACTTTATAACTTTTTAACTTAAGTTATCATATAATTAATAATTACGTGTATTCCCTTGTCTTTTGAAGTCATGTTCTAGCAGACGAGTTTTATTGTTGGGGTCTACACATACACGCTCTAAAATGCTGGCGGAAATAGAAAAGAAACTCGCCTAGCAGAAAAAAAATTCAAGGATCCACTTGCTCACCTTCTACTGCATGAAATTGAGAAGTGTAGTGTCCCACATTTAACAATAAGCTCGATATTTCACATTTTATCATGTTTTATAATACATTCAAAAGTTGGAAATGAGCTAGCAGTCACAGCAAAAAATCTGCCTCAATGCGTCTTCATTATCAGATGCATAAAGCTCTGCTGATTAGAACACGTAAAATTTTTCTCCCTTCTTTCGCTCCATGAATTAATGTAAATGTTATGTAGTCTGCATTATTTGTGCTTAAGTTATCTTACATTTTTATTTATTTTTTTCAGTTTGTACGAGTAAAACGTAATTTTGAGATGTAGATTGTTAGGGCAATGACCACGAATTACCATTTGATTATTTCCAGCTCTGATAAGCATCATGAACGGTCTGATAAACATCATGAACGGTCTGATAAACATCATGAACGGTCTGATAAACAAGATGTCTTTGGGAAGCGTGGACTTTGAATATATGATGGGAAAGGTGCGCAGACGCATTGCGAATTTCAGCTCACCATCACAATTTTCACTAGTACCATTACCATCACAATTAGACATTTTACATCAATCTTCTGCAAAGAATGACAATTACTTAGGGAATAATTAATTATTTGAGCACTTAACTACCATTGTTCAATAGACTCATAGCGTAGTGCGGCACTATAAAGTACTCTAACAGCGAAGTAGCACTTCAAAGTCTTTCTGCATACGAATCAGTAGTGCGACACTAAGCGACACTAAACATTGTAGAGCTACTTCGAAGTGCTTAGTGTCTGTGACGTATTTAGCATACCAACAGGATACTTCGTAGTGCGTAGTGCTACTTCGTAGTGCTAGTGCCCTATTTAGGATACGGGCCATGGTTTGCTTATAAGAAGAATAGAATGAATAGTTGTCAGTTTGCATAAAATTACATGCAAGTATTCCGAAAAATTGTTTGGATACAAAAATTGTGAATTTATTTTACGTCAGTTTAATTCAACGCTAATTCATGTAATGGATTCCAACTGGACCATATTAACTACGCGCGGAACTGGATCTCTGACCAATCATCGGAATGGCTAAATTTAGTTTTAAAATTTGGACATGTCGATTTTTCAATTTTACCCATTAAAAATTTATGAGACGCGTACGTTGGAGGAATATCAAATATTCATACAAATGATTGATGATAAACATACAGAAATTTAATTATTTCTCTTGGGTTTTCCGTGAAAATCACAGACACGGAAAACTTGTACACATGTAGTTTACCCGGAACAATAAAAAAATTACAGACCAATACATGTACGTAGAAATTTCTTTTTTTCAAAACCTCGAGAAATGCTGAATTTTTTTCTGACAGCTGCGCGGAAAACAATTAGTGCCGAAATGTTACCGCGGGGCCAGGCCATTATGACTTTCTGGCTGCGGTCCGAAAAAAGAAAGAAATATTTTTGATGGAGATTTTTTGAAGCATTCGGAATCAACGCCTGAAACAATACATTCATGTTTTTAATAGCGAAATGAAATTTTTTAGGAATTCGTACGATGGAACGGTCGGATTGGAGATTGAACGCGAGTAGAATTTTGAAATAAAAAGACCCAAATTTTCAAATAAAATTTCTAACTATACTCAAATAATATGTTGACAAAATTCCTACATTTGTCGGTATAATACTGGAATCCATGATTTCTGATTGAATAATTCGTATGGATTTTTTAATTCTACAAAAAATCCGTTACGACTTTTTGAATTTTAAATGGCAAACATATTCTCATTTTGTTTTTAGGATCAAAGCAGAAATTCCTGGAAAAATTTTCACCCAAAAATTTCAGGGTAATTTTTTGGGAATAATTATTTTCTAGGGTGATTGGAATTTATGATCCTTCAGCCTCGTTTCGCCCATTCCTGACAATACAGATAAGATGGCCTATCAACTGCTGATTTCCTGCGCAATGCAACGCTTCATTAAAGCCTTATTAATTAAATATTGCAGCAGCAGAGCTTTACGTGTCGCAGGTTGCTTGTTTTTCATCACCCTTTTTTTCGCACATGATTTAAATGAATTTTTTAATTCTCAGTGTATCAATGCATTTTCATTAATGTACTCCCTCTCGATGTGAAAATTTTTGAATTATTGTTCCCACTCCTTTCATTAATGCTAATCCCGTACAAAATATTTACCTGACGACAATTTCTTCCACTTCTGCGGACAAGAAAAACACGAAACGAACTTAGTTTGCGTTGCACTTCCTAAATTCCCCTTCAAGTCTAAGCAGTTATTCTCAAAGATAGATTCTTTCACGACCATTAATTAACAGGAATGAAAGACGCATAGTCTTTTGCATTTCTATTCCTCTCTTTTTCTAGTAAAAATTTATCAAAGAGATTCCCACGCATGAGAATCTCCACCCACATCGAGGCACTAACTCTTTTATATTCTAAATCCGATTTATTGCACTTCAAGGACTTTTTCATTGTATTGCCGATGAACGGCATCAAAAATTGAAAAAAGTGATAGACATGACTTCTAAAAAATTTAATTCATTGTGGCTCGATACCACTAACGCTGACGAGGCGAAACGCGAACGCGGGGAAAGTTACATTCAATTATGTTAGTTTTATGAGGGATAGAGATATTACTTCAAATTTGTTAATTTATTTAGGAATCAACACTGATGTGACCACGTGTATGAATGTTATTTTTTCATTGCGTTCGTTATGGTGGTGTGTGTTACTGTGACATTAGTTCTTTTTAGACGTGTGTTAATCATGAGCATGTCTTTCAATGATGTTTAAATAGTCTGTAGCGGTTCCGTTCATGATTTTGAATTAATGTAATATAAATATTTGGAAATTTAAAATTAGATTTAATTGTAAAAATAAGCTTTATTTATACATGAATGTCACTACAATGAACACGACAATAGTTAACTTAATTCCAGCGTTTAGTATTTTGATTCATTCTGCCAGAACCTCTTATTAGAGTTTCTATACTGCAGAGACCGCAAGAAAGTGTCTTTATTTCCCCAAATTGAACGTGAGATGCTTTAAGTCACCATAAAGCATATTCAATATATCTTTGTTTGTATGTTCTGATTTATGTTCTACTTTTCGTGTTTTATTATTAGTTTAAAAATCTTATTTTTATTAAATTCCAGAAAGGGTTTAAGTTAGAGCGTGAAGTTGAGTCAAGGTGTTAGGAGCAAGGGATAATTTTTTTTGTATTTGAAATTTGATTATCATTATTGTTTTTTTGTCATTTTTCCTCTACTTTCGGTCATTGGTTAAATGCTTGGGGTAACAGAAGGCTCTATTTTATATATGCACTGAATGATCCGTAACAGCTTTCAGTTTTAAATAGAATCATAATCACCAAACTTGGACACATAAGTTGTCATACATAAAGCTATTCGTCAGCGAATTTGAACAGCAAAAAAATTATTTTACGCCCTTAGGATTCATAATACACAACTTTATAAAAAGATCATTCAAGATAGGCACTTAATTTGGATTGAGGGATGTGCTATGCATATTCATGACATACTCATGGATTTTGATGTGTACTAAACTCCTTTATGAATGGATTTAGAGCCTCTTACTTCCTTGAATAAACATTTAACCTCCCTTTACCTTAATCAATCGTCGATAAAAGCAAGCATTCTCATTACGTGGTAATGCGCCGCATGATAAATGTTCTTGGCAGACATGTATGAATCTCCTCTTCATATGTTACGGGAGTGAAGAAACACACAGAGAAATCTTTACATATATTTTAATTTTTTCAGATTTTGCGTTGCCATCATTAGCGTAAGATTTAGCTATAATTTGGAAATTAATGTTTCTTAATTATAAGTGATATGTATGGTAGGTAGTGAACATTTGAGCAGTCGGAAAATGTGATCTTATAATAACTCCAAAAATGTAATGTGCACCTGCTTCTACAATCATTAATAAATAATTATAAGTATTTACATGATATAATAAAAATAATTTTTCTTATCATATTTAATTTGTCATCAAATTAAAATTAATTAACTTATATAATATATGTCAAAATTAATTATTGAAATTATATATAATTAATAAATTAATAATTTTAACTATAATAATGATAATAATAATTATTATACTAATTACTTATCTTGTATATCAACGAATTACGAAGCAAACTTATGTGCCAAAAAAGTTACTAAATGTACAATACATATCTAATTGCAGAATCAGCTGAAAATCGAAACTCGGAGAAAAAGAAAACTTAGCGCTCTCTTGTTGTAATGTTTCATTTCATGATTCCTGCCTTCAAATTTCATTTCACATTAGCAGAAGGCAGCACTAATCTTATCATTTTATTTTTATATATACATATATTTTTCTTCATGTCACCTTTCATCTCAAAATGCCGTAAAAATACTTTTTCCAATCTCGACAAGAATATTCTGCGTTATAACTAGCATTGTACGATTGTCGTTTGTTACTAGTAGACAGCAAGGCAAAGAGCTCACCGTCTCATGGCAAAGTAAAGTCTGCTTGAATGTTAAGCAAGTCTCGACTCTGAAATTTCCTTGAATTTTGCAAGACCACCAAGCATGAGGCGGTTTGGTGAGGCTAAATCTGTTTCTATTATGCAAGACACTACGAGCTTTTGACCTTGTTAGTCGTGTAAGGATTTTTTTTTTAATTTCATATACTGTACTCTTGAAGATGCTGTTGCGCTCATAAAACAGTATTCACGACCGGTCGTGAATACTGACCGGAAAGCTTCCATGTCTTTCAAAAAGCGTTGATTTGAATCGAAATATGGTGATGTAGGCCAGAATAATATTCTTTGCTTTGCCAGAAGTATATCTCTGTTGATCTGGTGCAGTAGAGTGGAGCCTGTTTTCTTGCTGCTAGATAAGCAAAAAGAAAATAAATTGGAACGTACAGATATGGAGAAAAAGATATGGGCTCAATCTGACAGTATGGGATTCGCGTACATTAATAAGAAATGCTATGTACTGTCTTACAATTTTTCTTTAATATTTTATATGCATGAAAACCTGTAAGCATCAAAATTAAAAGCACTTGCAATATATACATATGTTAGTTCCTGTTTAAGTGACGCAGCGTGTCATTGTCTATATAATCAAGATGCAGGGAAATCTACAGCATAGGCTTATGCGAAATTGCCACGATAACGCAGTTACGTGTTTTTCTAGCATCGAAACATTTTATTCTCAGGTTTAAATCCGACGAAATAATCTGTGATTATAATAACATGAAAATATTTTAATTGATTGTAGTAGATTATCTTGTAATGCTTATTGTTGAAGTTTATTGATTATTTAACAAATCTTAATGGATAGGTAGCGTTCACTATCTGAATTTTTGTCTTCCATTATTTATCGCTATGACAGAATTGACAATCATCGCCCTAAAATATATATAGGTGACACCACAATCAGACTCAAAAGCTTTCAGGCACATCGCGAGGAAATCAAAATAGTTAAGTCTGTTCCAGGTTTGGCATGGGAGCGAGTGAATGCTACCGTTATAAGTAGCTGTAAAAATGGTGTTAGGAGGCGCGCTGTCGGGGAAACTAACGTAAACCCGACCGTAACATACGGGATCGTCCCGTAACTTGTAGTCAGTAAGTAATGTTAGTCCATTCTTCTCATTTATGTCAGTCAATCACCAGCAAGAGTCCATATCACATGTCAATAATTCAATCTGTGTCTAGTCATTCATATGCCTGTAACTACTTCACTGTCCGTCATATGTAAATAAACCATTCTAAACCATCGCCGACTTATAGAACCTGGGTTTATTCCATTGTTTAGCAAGCCCTAACCATACCATCCGCCACACGCGCCATGCAGAGTCTGTTTAGGTACCGCTGCACGTACGGCCGACTCTAGTACGAAAGTCAGCCATGGAAAATTTTGGGACATCACTGGGTAATCGTAAGATTACAAGGCAGTAAATTTTTAAAACGTGGCCTTTAATTCACCTCACAATGCAATATGTAGTACTAGATTTCAAATCTTTCCTCCATCATCGGTCAGAATTTTCAAATCTTTCCTCCATCGGTGTTTAACAAGACAAAAAACTATTATAGTGATATTTGAAACTTGATCTTAGTTACCGAATATATACAGCAATATTTTGGATTAATAATGAAGTAATAGTGATGAAGATTCTATCCTTCTTTATAACAATTTTTTTGCTTGATAGCCTCCGCACTACTGTTATAACAGCTTCGCTTATTTTTTTCAGTTCAAGGAACTCCATCATCCAGGGTCTGGAGATGTTTCTTTTTCTAGTCCGCATTGTTGATGTCGACGGTTAGATGTTTTGTGGCTGCCTGAGAGAGAGTCGCTGTGTAGTGTGAAAGTGAAAAGATGACTTCTTAACATTTGAGCCTTTATGATGGGTTGTAATTAATAGAGAATACTCACCGGCGAATTTCACACCATAGATACATTATTTATTTTGAACATTTATTCCAGAATCGACATTGTTTTTTAGCAATTTCTTTCCAATCTTTCGCTCAAGTTTAGGTCGTATAAATTGAATAATATTTTGAACTAATTGTTTGACTCTTAGAAGTCGAAAAATTGTATTCTTCAGTCAATGTAGCTCATATTATATACTACTATATATTAAATTATTTAGAACAACCGTGTGACAATATCAAAATGTTTCCTGTAAAATCACGCATATACATGTATAACATATGTTATAACATATAACATGTTATAATGTTATAGACTGTGTTGTGTCGGCGTTAGCGGGCGTAGCGGCCTTAATTTAGTACACGTAGCGGCCTTAGTACAAGTAGCGGCCATAATTTAGTACACGTAGCGGCCTTAGTACAAGTAGCGGCGATAATTTAGTACACGTAATGCAAGTAGCAGTCGATTTCTCGTCTGTGATTGGTGGTATTAGCATGTTAGTTTATCTTTGATTGGCGAACAGACTCCAGTGTCACTCGTAAATAAAATATTGAAATAAAATAATATTTTATTCGTAAATTCACTCGTAAATATTTGACATCATATCATTTGGTCGCGCGTTATACGCCCCAAGATCACAGACTTACACTGACGAACATTGCCGGTCACGAGTTAGCGATCTCCTCAATAACACGTCAGCAACAAACACTGCAGCTCCTCTGAATAAATGCAAGTAAAGAGCACCATAATGCGTATTTTTTGCATCGGCATTCCGAACGGCATGTCGACAACGGTAAATCCGCTAAACCATACATATTCAGCGAGTTCTGGATTGAGAAGCGGGGCGATAACGTCATTCCTAGATTCGTACACTCAGACAAATGAATGGGTCATTGAGTCCAAATAGTGACAGATCTTCTGCACGTTGCACTGATAAGCTCTTTTTACGGGTCAAAATGTGCCAGGACACAAGATATACACAAGCGAAAAAAAAGCATAGATATTTGTACAAAGTTTCGCTTATTTCTCTGAGAGTAAGATAATAAACTGCATATACAGAAGCACCGCAACAACTGGCTACACTTTTGTATGCTTATATCCTTCGAAATTATTATGAATTTTATAGAAGTACCGTACAATATATAGTCGGTATAATGTATTCTTTTGCGGACGATTGGTCAGTTTTAGTTATTCATAACCTCATGGCCAACCGATGGCTACACAGTTTAATGCTTGTAAATGAACTGTTTTTAGTGAAGTTTCAAGCTTTTTATCACTTCAATATAATCAACGCTAACTGTGAAGTAGAAATAAAAAACTCATTCCACAATTCTATGCAAACACGAAAACAGCAACAATAAAAATCGCAGTGAGATAGTTTTTAATTAATTAAATAATTAAACTATTAATTTAAATTAAATTTAAATTCAAAGAAATTAATCAATAAATTAATCCCTTCAACATAATCAACACTAAATATGAAATCGAAATGGAACTCATTACAAAATTCTGTCCAAACACGAAAACCGCAACAAAAAAATCGCAGTGAGATCGTTTTTAATTAATTAAACTATTAATTTATAAATGAATTAAATTTTTGAGCAAGTTAATCAATAAATAAAAAATAATTATAAATAAAGCAGCGCTCGCTACGAGTACAGCCGAATTACATACTTCCTGACGCCTAATATTCTTTAGCCTAGAAACTTATATTAGCTCAGTAGCCAGGATTACGTTCTGAAATTGAGAAGTAATCCCTTGATTCTATCACCTAAGTCGTTCATTAGATCCAATTTCTGTGTATCACGTGTTGTTGTAATTGCCCGTCCTGGTAGTGGCGACTATAGGTCAGTTTTTCCGGGCACGTGATGCCACTGTTAGTTCTACGACCATCAGTGGCTCGCTGAAATAGGCTAGAGAATATTAGGCCGCTCGTTTTATTTGACATCGTTTACCTGCATAACTTTTTGTCCATTAAATATCCTCAAGAAAATTTCCTTCATTTAGCCTTTTTTGTGTCTCAATCATGGAGCTCCTTTGGGTTGCTCAATATCTGGCTAAGAAATAACGGACAAAAAATACATAAGACAGTATCCGGAATGGAAATTATTAACAAAAATAATATTACAAATTAACAAATCTTTCTTAATGATAACGAACTCATAATTATTTCTGATTAATTATAAAATATTGCGATTCATGCTATTTTATAAACTTAAAATTATGTCAACCGCTGTTAGCTCCTGCCAGTCATCGGGAAGGTGGCATTTCTTTTGTTTTGATCAGGCATACAGAAATAGAGAATTGACATATGTTCAATTAATTCATGTGTGATCAACAATTATGGAAAGATCGGGTTCCAAAGGTCGGATCCCTTGTGAATCAAGTCACGAAAAGTACAAGAATCGGCAACAGGCCATGGGCCTATTTCTTCAGAGCCGACACTTCTATTCCAATCTATTCTATTCTAAGATGTGTTGTTACAATTAATCTGTAATTCCATCTTTCGTTGTTCTCGGTTGAATTATTTTCACCACAATGAGAATAATTTGTGCTTCTTTCGCGCCGTATTTCGTTTACCCATTCATTATTCGAAATAACAAAATTTCCCGCTGAATTTCATGCATCGTCTATTACCGACTCCGAAATTATTATCAGAGTGGAAGTCTTGACAAAATTGAGAAAGCCTTCGATGATCAAGTCCCTCGGTGTGCTTTTGTTTTTATTGTAATAAATCTTAAGTAAATTGTTTACTGCCGAGAAAATCAATTATGCGCTCACTGACGAAGCAAACAACAACACAAAAATAAACCAAAATACAGTTCGTTCTTATCGAGTTTCCTATTCGTTAAGTGCAGTGATAGTTTTATAAAATGTTGACGGTCAAGAAGTTTTCATTTCGAACGTAGTGATGGATAAAGGCATGTCGCTAGCAGGTTTTATACTGATGGATTCGAATCCTTGTTGATGGCGAAGTCAATTATTCATCCGATATTCATTTCATGCCTCGAATAGAAAACATTTAAATTATAATTCTTCTTATAAAAGAACAATAAGTTGGAGTACCGGAACATAAAACAAGACAATTTATGAGAACCAATATTATTTCTCATTTCCGAACCATTTTTCTTGTTAAAATGTATCATCTTTCTTAATTTTAAAACTGCAAATAAGCAATAAATTGTCAACGGTTTTTCACATGCCATTTTCAGCCAAATATTTTAAACTAAAATCTTGGCTTAACAATTAGCATTAGCACCACAAGTAACTTGAAAACAGTTATGAAAGCCAAATGTTCAAAGGATCTCCCACTTTCACTAGCGCATTGGTTGTTCAAGCACAATTGGCCCAAACGCTTCTTATTTGATTATAATTTGCACATTTTTCTAATTCTCTTTCCAAATAAGTATGAGGAATATTTCACCGTCATGAGTGATATTAATTGATAATGATGTACTGATCCGAAAAAACATCGTTGATTAATTTTTGTTAGCAATGGTACAAATTAAGCAGTATAGTTTCGAAAAAAATGTTTTATTAATTAAATCGTCTGATCAGCATCACGCGGTTATGATTAATGATTATAATGATTTTCATATGCTCTTTTATAATAATTCGATGAAAATAGAAAATAATTGTGTTTCGCGTATGAGTTTAGTCATCAATATTGATTAGTTTCAAATGCGTTGATCTCAAGAACAATCCTTAGCCACATTAGATATTAACTTTCAACTGCTAATTAAATTCTTCCCTTCTGTAACACATTAGAAAACACCA
>NW_025933295.1:0-710 GCF_000764305.2 Hyalella azteca
TACTTTTTTAATATAATTTTTTTTAATATATACTTTTTTCAAAATTATTTATTCTGTTAATTGATTCATCCATTGACTCTGACTTCACAGAAGTGTGCAAAATTTCAGATCAATTAGACAAGTAAAAGTGTGTCAAAAATCAGTTATAAGATTTGTAGCTGACAAAATTATTTTTTCAATTTTTTTAATATTGAAATTTTTTTAATTTTTAAAATCATTTATTTTGACACTTGATTCAGGCATTGTCTCCAACTTTACACAAGTGTGCAAAATTTCAGATCTATAGGATAAGTAGAAGTGTATTAAATTGCGATTACAAGATTTGGAGCAGACAAACAAACAGGAAGTGAAGTTAAAGAGAAGTGTTGTAAAAAATTAGATAAACACAAATTGTCATGTGTGGATTTTTTAAAAGTGGCCATCTGTAGGAGGTCTTTTTAAAATAAAGAATTAGATGGTACTTTTTCGTAAACTATTTTCCAAATATTTTTTAATGGAAAAGTCCATTAATGTGCAATTGTGTTAACTTCGTTGCACTATTTTGAAACAATTTTTTGTATTTAATAATTTGTCTCTAGGGAGATACCATAGTTGTCATATTGAGTATAGCACTCGGTACATTATCGACTTGTGCTTCTGAGAGGAAATTATTTGTTGGCTCAACTGCGTGAGCAGAGTTGAGTGGCGTCGCTGAACGCGTGTAAAGGTTA
>NW_025933296.1:0-252 GCF_000764305.2 Hyalella azteca
ATCTAGCGGATGACTGGTTTGGGTAGTCGGGAGGAGAGAAGGCAGTACATCACAAACCGATGGTCCGATGTTTGACTGTGTCGAAGGCTTTGGTGAAGTCAAGGCAGTGATCGCAGTGAATACCCTAACAAAATTTAGAGTCGCCCCAGCTTATGGTAATCCAACTCAGAAGCAGACACGTCTGTAAATTTTCACTGGGTAGAGTTTGGTGAGCAGGCCATTATTGGTTCAGACCATTGATGATATCCGTAG
>NW_025933297.1:0-14167 GCF_000764305.2 Hyalella azteca
ATTGCCCCACCTCTGGGGCAATGAGCCCATGGGCTTGGGCCAAGGCGCCCACCCTTGGTCCCATTATCACAATTGCATATTTTTCGTTTAAAAATGATAAAACAACACTTTACAGTTATAAATAAGAAAATTTAATAAAAATATGCCATTCATTCATTTATTAACAACTCAAAAAATCATATCCTCGACTTGAAAAAAATATACTCTTGGCTTAAAAATCTATCACTGACGTGAAGAAAAATATTTCATTGACATTAAAATATATATCTGGACTTGAAAAATATATAATTGCGATAAAAATTGTCCTAGACATGAAAAAATGTATCCTTGACTAGAAAAAATATATTTAGTTGATTTGAAAAAAACTTCGTTCCAGTTTCGTCCATCATCCAGATATTATGTGCAGAGAATTCGTACCTAATCGTGATTTCAGCCAACACCATAAAAACTCATCAACTTTTGGCTCATGGCTCATTGGTGTTGGCTGAAATCAACTTTTGGCAAGGCAAGAGTCAATAAGTCGATAAGTCGTCATAAATACGCATAATTAGAAACTAAACCTGCTGCATTGAGGCGTCAAATCAAAAATTCATGCAATATGAAGTGTAATATGTAATTCAAAAGGCTGCTCATAGCTTTGAAGAGCTCATTGAGAAAAATCTAATGATGTATAACACAAGACTTCACAGAGAGATATTGAGCCCACCATGTGCGCTTTGCCCCGCGACACGTAAGGGCCCGCCGTTGCCCCACTAGGTATCATTTCAATTTATATCGTGTCAACATTTTATTTTAAAAGCTAATAGTCTAAACTTGATCTAAAAATTATCCCTATAAATATTACTTTCAAAATATAGTTCACAGTAATTTCAAAAGCTTCATCTACAGTAATAGAAAACAGTTTTATTTAGCAGCAAAAAAAATTTTACCTGGCTAAAACAATTATTCACAAATAACTTAATAGCGCAAACACTTAGCAAAACGTAAATCCGTACACTTCATCCCAGTGAAACTGTCGACCGGCGGTAGAGAACACGGACCAATATCTGCCATACTTAGCAAGAAACCCACTATGGGCCCATGACCCGCAGTGGGCTCGCTGCCCATGTTACCCTATACTAATAGAAAGACTAAAAGAAACATTTTTGCGCAGTGCAGCTGCCGTAGGTATTTATAAAATTGGGCTGTATTATACTGAGGGTTTTCATACGTCACTATATTAAGCTAATCGAATAAATTATTCCTTGTTCTCAACTAGCTTTAATTTATTCTATTCCATCTTATTCTTTAGATCGATATTGTATCAGAGCAAGCTCTATATTAAGCGAAAGTTTTCAATGCTACTTATTTTGCAGAAATATTTAAGTTGCGAAGATCGCGCAGAGTTATGGATGGTTAATAATAAATTTAAGAATATGTTGTTACTAAACTTAATAATTAAACTAATTCCCTTTAAGTTATTATTTTACCCAATAACGGATAGCTGCGCAAATTATCCCTAATACAATGAATCATTAAAATTCTAATCTTAATTAATTTGAGCTGCTGTCAACTTCTGGTTTTAAGCAGCTTTCGTCTCCCAGATATTTTCGAAGAAGACCCTTAGCCTGGGATGAGTAATTATGGCGACTAGATATTTGTTAATCGCCACTGTGAAGACGGAATCAAGTGTCATTTTTATGGGGTACGGGGATTATTATCAGGACATCAAAGTATAAGACAGGAGTGACTTATTGCTGTAGATCTACGGTCATGAGGTAAAATGAATTGCCAATACTATATTTTGAAAAAAGACAAAAAATGTTAAATTATCATCTAGAAATAGGAATTTTTCGCACGAATATATCAGTTGGCATTGTTACGTGAGGAATAAATTACATTTATAGAACTGTACAGAATTTGATTACTGCCAATTCCTGTAATATGATGGACTGTCTGAGATCATCAAAACTTCGTTCCTCGAGCCGACCCAGTGACCCACATCTTAGACGATCTGATCATTCTCTTTTTTTCAACAATATTTTTCACTGTCAAAGAAGCGGCTTCAAATCAATCATGTATGGCTTATCAGCATGTGAAATGAGCCGGACTCGATAGTTGCCGGGTTAGACGACCCAGGCAAACGAATATGGACGCAAGGAAGTGTAATCATGAAATGTACTCCGGTGGTTCGTCTATCGATGGAATATTTTACGGGCTGATTTTATATTACAACACTTCTCTTTAACTTCACTTCTTGTTTGTTTGCTTGTTTGTCTGCTACAAATCCTATAATCGATACTTAAAACACTTCTGCCTCTCCAATCGATCTGAAATTTTGCACACTTGCGTGAAGTTGGAGACAATGCATGAATCAATTGACAGAATAAATAATTTTGGAAAATTTAATTTATTTTTATTTACAAATAAAATTTATAAATAATTTTTTTTTATATTTTGTAGTAAAATAATAAATTCATTATACACTTGTAACATCGGAAACACTGCATTATTTTGAAGGGTTGTCTTTAAAAAGTAATTTTAAATTAAAAACATTAATTTTTAAACGCATATTATTCTCTGCAGTTCATGACGCATCAGACGTTCTCTTGTCGAACCTCTTGTGGGAAAACTAATAACATTCAGAATAAACATAATTAATATGACTGAAGATAACTATACTAATAACTCGTGCTCCTCCCATGCGCTGCTTCAAATGAGTATAACTCAGATTCTATATAATTATCCAAATCTCATATTTCTCATAGTATCTGGTCGGAAAATAACCATGCCAATTTTCCCCCTTACACTGATGCCTAATAATTATTAGTGAAATTAAATTAATTCAAACGAAAATACAGTGTAGCCACTTGTAATGTGCCCTCGAAGTTCGATCTGAACGAGACGCCACGACGATCTCTTCGTGGAATAATAATAATAATAATGAAATAAAAATTGCACAGAAATTTTACCACACCAATAAAAGTTGTAAGGAAGATTGTACACAATCAACACGTCTATACGAATAAGCGCTGTTATATTCATCCATGAAAAAGGGCGTTCGTAATTATAAAATGTCTCTTTCTCAATATATGATGGATATCATGGATCTGTAAATATTTAAATTGTGGAGTTTAACTCAATAAAAAATTAATAATGCTGAATGGTTGAAGCATGAATAAATATGTTGGTATTTCTGCATTATTATTCTTTAAAGCAGTGGTTCCCAAAGTGGGCGATATCGCCCCCCTAGGGGCGGTGGAAAGATTTTGGGGGGCGGTAAAGAAGAAAAGGGCGATAGGGGGGCGATAAGGGGGCGGCAGTCCGAAGTCGAAGTTCGAACGTTTGTTTGACGATTTGTACACTACACGTGCAGCTCATGACTCACAGCGATGGTTTTTTTACCCAGATCTCTTTTTAGCGCATTTTCTCATTTATGGAAAAAATGCACTATTGTGCTCGCCATGTCCGTCAGTCTGTCCGCCTGTCTGTCCGTCCGTGACTTCGCGTTTTCGTCAACGAGAAAATGCGCTCTCTGTCACCCACTGCAGTGAGTACTGACTTATATTTTTTTAACCTCTCCTGGATTAATGTCTCCGACAAATTAACGGCCGGACTCGCGGCCGGTCTCACGGCCAATTTCCAAATTTAATGATCAAGGAATATCTCTCAAACTAATGAACTTAACTTGATGAAACTTGGTACACGTATTCATTAGGACCTAACGGTAATGTAAAGCTCGAGAAAATTTTTTGAATTTTGCCTTCAATTGTTTTTGCCATACTTATATGAAATACGGGCTGAAATTCACAGTGATCAAGGAATTTCTTCCAAACTACTGAACAGATTCGAACGAAATTTTGAGTTCACAGTCCTAACTACCGAACGTTGATGTTTAGCTCGTGAAAATTTTTTCGACTGTGCCTTCGTTCGCGAGTGTCATTCGTGATTTAAGCAGCAAATACGTGCTTAAATTCGCAGTAATCAAGAAATTTCTTCCAAACTACTGAACAGATTTGAACGAAATTTAGTATTTTAATACCTAACCTCAGCAACGGTGATGTTTAGCTCGTTAACATTTTTAGCGCATTTTTTCATTTATGGAAAAAATGCACTATTGTGCTCGCCGTGTCCGTCTGTCTGTCTGTCGGTCTGTCTGCCGTCTGTCCGTCCGTGACCTCAAGTTTTCGTCGACGAGAAAATGCGCTCTCTGTCACTCACTGCAGTGAGTACTGAGTTACATTTTTTCGCTTTGCCTTCGTTTACGAGTTATACGGCTATACGTAAACGGCTCTTGGTTAAACCAGCCGGTAGAAAAGCCGGTCGTTCCTCCTATATCTGTATAACTTGCGAACGAAAGCGAATAAGGAAGTGTAAAATCAAGAATGACGGTAAATGAAAAAAAAATCTCGCAAACGAAGGTAAAATAAACAAATTTTTTAGAATCTAAAAACACCATATGGTGGTTACGGATGTTTATTCAAAATTTCGTTAAAATCTGTTCGGTAGTTTGGAAGAAATTCTTTGATCACTGCGAATTTCGGCCTGTATCGCAATATAACTCACGAATGAAGGTGATATTCAACAATTTTTCGCATGCTAAACATCACCGTTAAGTTCTGATGAATACATGTTCCAAGTTTTATTGAGCTGCGTTCATTAGTTTGGGAGATATTACTTGATAATTGAATTTTGAGATTGGTTGTGAGACCGGCCACGAGTCCGGGCCGTAAATTTGCCCGAGACGTACTATAGATTTCTAGTACTGAAACAGTTATATACAACAGCTGAAAAACATATTGGTTCACTAAAAGGGGTTTTATTTGTGAAATACACATTTGTGTTTAACCTTTATATTTTAAAATTGCAGCGAACTAAATTTTATAGAAAGAGGCGCATGATTTTATTTGTGTCTGTGGGGGGCGCTAGAAATTCACTAGGGAGCCAAAGGGGGCGCCAGCCTGAAAAAGTTTGGGAACCACTGCTTTAAAGGAACAATTCACCTCTGAATATGAAACAAAATTCCCGTACGCGAGAAAAATAAATCAGTGATGGGAGCATCAATTCAAATCACTGGAATCCACTTTTTAGTCATATGAAGAATATTATTTCTATCCGAAATAAGCGTTTAAACGCATGGGAAAAGCTCGGCCTGTCGCGTGGCTCACCAACACTTCATTTCTTAGATGCAATTATAGATACTCGCTCTCAGGTTCTGTCCTTCATTTCAGTTTTTGCATTTGTTTTAGCATGCCCCTAGCAGGTCTAATTTGCATCATAGATACAAATTAATTCTCCAGTGTCTGTCACCAGACTACTGTAAGGAAACATACCGTGATTACCACTAATGTATTTAATGATCTGAAGCTGTTTCTTACGTCTAAATACGAGACACGCGAAGAAAAAGTATTCCCTGCAAGAAACGCTAAACGGCAATGAAATGAACCTCTTTGAAGAACACGATAAAACTGAAGTGAGCTAATGATTCATGATAATCTATAGAAAATACTTTTCCAATATATTCTGCAATTGTATAACGTTTAAAAATTTGTTAAAATTCGTAGTTATTTCAAGTAGTTAGTTCATACAATAGAAGTCAAAATACAAGATCAAAAGTAATAGTTCGTACATCACTTCTTGAATCATCAAATTGCCTAGGCGTAGGGTAACACGAGGCAACGGGCAGCCTCCTTTTTTACAACACTTCTCTTTAACTTCACTTCTTGTTTGTCTGTGTGTTTGTCTGTCTGCTACAAATCTTATAATCGATATTTAATAAATTTCTACTTATCCTATCGATCTGAAATTTTTCACACTTGCGTAAAGTTGGAGACAATGCAAGAATCAAATGACAAAATAAATTATTTGAAAATTAAATTTATTTTTTCAATATTAAAAATTTGAAAAAATAATTTTGTCAACTACAAATCTTATAACTGATATTTGACACACTTTCACCTGTCTAATTGATCTGAAATTTTGCACACTTGTGTGAAGTCGGAGACAATGCATGAATCAGTTGACAGAATAAATAATTTTGAAAAAATATATTTATTAAAAAAATTGAAAAATTAATTTTTTTAACATTCGAAAATAAAATGAATAATTCATTGTACATCTTTAACATTGGAGACACTGCATTCTTTAGAAGTTTTGTCTTTAAAAAGTAATTTTTAAACGTATATTATCCAAACTTAATTTCAATTTTTTACAAAGTTTTAATTGATTTGGATAGTTCATTTTTAGGTATGAAAGTTACAACACATGAGGAATATATGATGTGAATTAGACGCTTATAGATTCATTCAAATTTTACTGAAAATTTTCAAATAACTAGTCATAGTTTTGTAGACCTCATATAGACATATCCAATTATGTTCAAACAGAGAGACTTCACAGACACGGAACCACTTCACAGAGACGGGAGCGCAGCCGTGGGTAACAAAATTGACTGGTAAACAGGCCCCTGGCCCAACGCCAACCATCAGCATGCAATATCTACACATAGCCTCAGATCAATGAGCTGTGTGTAAGTGACTGATATCACCACTCCAACTTTAAAAAGCACAGCCACTGCTTCACAGCGCCGGAGCGCAACAGGCCCTACCTACAACGCCTTACGTTAGGTTCGGTTAGGTTAGGTTAGGACTGGGGCCGGGGAAAGGCGTTGTCGGTAGGGCCTGCTGTGCTCCGGCCAGTTGTGCTCCGGCGCTGTGAAACAGTGCCTGTGACTGAACGGCGCTGTTGTGGTGGGCGCTCTGTGCCGAAAGCCGTGAAGATGCCCGGCTGCGTTACGCTCGGGAAGGTATATGAATCGCACTGTGAACTTGGGCTATACCAACCTCTAACAATCCACCCACAGAGACGTAACCACTTCACAGAGGCGTGACCACTTCATAGAGGCGTAACCACTTTACAGAGGCGTAACCACTTCACAGAGGCGTAACCACTTCACAGAGGCGTAACCTCTTCATGGAGGCGTAACCACTTCACAGAGGCGTAACCACTTCATAGAGGCGTAACCACTTCACAGACACGGAACCACTTCACAGAGGCGTAACCTCTTCATGGAGGCGTAACCATTTCACAGAGACGTAACCACTTCACAGAGGTGTAACCACTTCGCAGAGGCGTAACCAGTTCACAGAGGCGGAACCACTTCACAAAGGCGTAACCACTTCATAGAGGTGTAACCACTTCACAGAGACGTAACCACTTCACAGAGGCGAAACCACTTCACAGAGGCGTAACCACTTCACAGAGACGAACCACTTCGCAGAGGTGTAACCACTTCACAGAGGCGTAACCACTTCACAGCGCTGTAACGGGTACGTAGCCGTGCAACACCAAATTTGTGCACCAATCAGCCTTGAAAGGAACGCCTAGCATATTTCCGGATGACCACCAATCAGCCGCGGATTAAGCCATCGTCGGTAACCAGCCCGTGACATCATCTTGCTTTAAATATTAGGAGCTTTACGCCACCATATTCTGAATTAATAGCTCAGAGAGTAATGGTTGTCCACAACTGAACGTTGCATCGAATCATCACTTCGTAGCCTGACTTTAGCTCGAACTGTAACTTGCGGACAACGGACTACGACCAACCAGCCCAGGTCGCCAGTGGAACTGCATGCATCTTGCCGTGCACCACCATACGGTCACTTTTAGCTCACAACATCCCGGGTTAGGTTTCAGAAAGCCTAGTTCAGTTCCAAAATCTATCGTCTTTCGAAGAGCGACTTCCGCAGCTTCGATAAATTACGTAATTTTTAGCTCACAGCATCTGGGGTTAGGTCTCAGATAGCATAGTTCTGTTCCAAAATTTATCGTCGTACGACGCGTGGCCGTTCGACCGTAGGCTGATTCGACTCATGGGACAGATACGGACGGCTCCGGCGCGCTCCGGCCAGGAGGTGTAAAATTTTTTCGCGTAGTGGCAGACGAAGCTGGACCATACGTACGACGTCAGGCTGTTTTCCTGTGGGCTGATTAGTCTAATTCAATGGATGTGATCTGTATTGTGGCGTACGGCTGATAATGTTACAGTCAAGAAGTATTGTAGGCTACGTTCTTCAGGGAAGGGATCATGATAGTCCATTCGAAGCACGTCAGTAGTGGTCTCCGACAGGCGTCCCGGTGTAACAAGCCCACCATGAGCGCTTCACTCCGTGACACGCTGGGCTCGTTGCCCTAGTAGTTGCCATTTCAAGATGCTCGTGTCATTTTATTTTAGAAGCTGATAGTTCCGTAGTGATCTTGGTAGTATTGTTAGAATAAGATAAGGTTTAGACATCTTGCTAACTTAATCCTGTACATATTGTCAACCTTAATCCCATTAAATGTCAGTGACAGGCTATGTGTGTAATAATAGAAACAATAGTCAATATCAGCCAAAAATCATAGTAAGAACAATTATAAAATATAACGCTAGAACAGCAACACAGCACAATTTTGTATTAAATGATGGCAACATCGACAAGCTCCCGAATTTCCGGAAGGCCTATTTTGATCTCCTTCATTCTAGCCCAGACACGCTCTTGTAAAGTTCTCTGCCGTGCCTCTCCATAGTAGTACTCTATGTTGTGATATTATAAGAACTGGGTAAGTAGATATCAACTTGGTGTGATTATTGTTATAATGTTGGATGGAAAGAAAGAGTGAACTGTGGTAATGGCTAGGTTGTGAAGTTAAGGAAATCAATCCTTAGAACTCAAAATTCTCCCACAGCATTGTTTATTCCAGCCTAGGGCTAGAGTACTTCCATTTTTATTTTGACTTTCCAATTTAACTTAATTGTAATTTAATTGTAATTTTCATTTCTATCCCAATTCAATTAAATTAAATAGTAATTCCTTTTAGCTCTGTTGACGTTGTCGCCAGATTGAGTTAAATCTTGAGTGAATATCATATACTGATGATATTAATTGTATTTTCACTGTTGATAGCATGTTCAGAACATGATAATAGTTGATGAATTGTAGAATTAGATGAATTTTATTAAACTTCAAATGTTTATTGCTGAGGAATTTAAATTTAACAGGATGAACTGTAATTTAGACCTTGATTTGACTATGTGATTAACTTATACCTACTTCAAATGGATAGGAAATTGTGATATTTTAGGATGTTTGCCTAATGATAGGAATTGAGCGTTGAGCAACGTTGGATACCACTTTGATTCAATTTAGGTGCTGGAATGTGAACAGCGTAGAGTTTCCATTTTGAAGATGTGAAAGAAATAACTTCATGTCATATTCATATTCGGGAGTCTAATTATTAATCTGGGTTGATTCATTGTGTATTAAATTCTAATCTATTTCGATTTCAATTTGGTAATATGATTTCTTATGGGTGATATTGATAAATGATATTAAGGATATTGATTTTCAATCATTAATTATTGACTCATATCATGATTTGAATATTGATATGCTTCAGTTAGTCCCAATGATATTGAAGAGTCATAATATTTATTTGCATTGTTCAAATGTGAGATATTCAATTAGATGAAGCCAATTGGGTAACCTTAGAAATGTTAGCTGCAATTTCTTAATTGTTAATTTTCAAACAGTAATAATATTAGCGTGATTTTTGAATAACGATGTAATCCAATATGTCAAAATACCTGGGGTTAATTCGGCCATCTAAATTGTGAGTTAGCTTAGAAGTTTAGAAAATAACGTTATAATTCTGTGTTGAATCTCGGAGGCCTTTTATTAAGATGATGCCTATTATTAAGATTTATTAAGATGATGCCTTTTGTTAAATACTTTTGCTGATGCCTTAAAAGAGTGCCTTTGATTAATTAAGTATTTTGTTCACAGATCTCGCTTCTATATCTTACATGAAAACTATATTCCCTCACGTCTTTTAACTCCGTATTGCATTGCCTGACCGAATCTGACCCCAATAAAGAAGATAAATTGGTCTCTCCTTTATATCCACCATACCACCTAAAATTCTCCGGATAAACCCAACCACCTCATTGGTTTCACGCAACCGTCTGAGTTCAAACTTGAACTCAAAATTATCCTAATAAACAATGCTTTAAAGTTTATCTAACAATACTCTGAATAGCTTCATATAAAGTGATGAGAGCAAAGCAGCAAGTTATTTAGCAGAATAATAATTTTTATTTGAACAAAAACATGCATCGACATTTAACTTTCCGACACAAACTGGTAAAACTGTCCTGCTATCGGCGCATGACCCGCAGTGTTGTCGTTGTCCTATGTTACCGTATGTAGAGGAAATTCATCAGGCATGGCAACAGCGGACAATCTTCATTGGACCGCTGCGCCACGTCAGCAGTTACGTAGCCAATAAGTATACGTAGATAGCCTTAGTCATTAGCTCGTTGAAACTCGTGGGAGGTGGAGCGCGCACTTCTTGTTTCCACTCTCTGGTAAGCTGTCGTTTCACTTAATTCTAACTTCGATCTGATATCCCTTAGGGTAGATTAACGCTCATGATAGTATTTTATTTCGACCAATCGACTAGGTTCTTTTGTTAGTTCTGAATATGATAACCCTGACTCCTTATCACATGCTTGCCATTTGAATGCGAATAACCATAAGCCTGTGATTGTTGACCCCGTGTTCCTTGCTACAGATAGGCCTCCTGACTGGCCACCAAGGCGCTACTCATCCGCGGAGTGAGACGTACTGGCTCCTTCTCCTTATCCATACCCGTATCCACATCCGCATCCTCGTCCTCATCTTCCTGCTTTGGCGCTTTAAGCTTAGGACTCAGCCGAGCTATTTGCATCCTGGTGGAACCTTGCATCCTGGTGGAACCTTGCATCCTGGTGGAACCTTGCATCCTGGTGGAGCCTTGCATCCAGGTGGAACCTTGCATCCTGGTGGAACCTTGCATCCNTATTTAAGAGCACAGTTCTCTTCTCTCTCCCCAACTTCCCCATTACCGTTCAGAATGACGTTCATTCAAGCATCTGCACCCAGAAAACTTGTTTATTGAAGACACGAGAGAAGCAATTTAACGCTCGAGTGCAGCGCCTCTCGAATATTGGAAAAGCGTAGAAAAAAAATTACTTGCACGTATAGTCATATTACAATAGGCAAGCCATCGGGCCTTGCACATTCAGCCCTTCAGACAAATGACGTTGAAACATCGTTAATTGCAAATTTATTTCTCTGAAACAATGTTTAATCAACGTTATCTCAACGTCAGAGTCCTGGTAAGAGTGAATTCTTAATGAGTATAAAACCTGTCTCTTATACACATCTAGATGTGTATAAGAGACAGCTTTTAATCACGTCTATGAACCGTTCTTTTTTTCATCACGTCTATGAACCGTTGTCCTTTTAATCACGTCTATGAACCGTTGTCCTTTTAATCACGTCTATTAACCGTTGTCCTCTTCATCACATCTATGATTCGTTGTGATTTTCATCGCGTCTATGAACCGTTGTCCTTTTCATCACGTCTATTAACCGTTGTTCTTTTAATCACGTCTATTAACCGTTGTCCCTGTCATCACGTCTATGAACCCTTGTCATTTTCATCACGTCTATGAACCGTTGCCATTTTCATCACATCTATGATTCGTTGTGATTTTCATCACGTCTATGAACTGTCGCCCTGTTAGTCAAGTCAATCAACTCTTGTCCTACTAATCGCTGTGACATTGCGTGTGGAGTTTACAGGACCGAAACAAAATTCACAGCCTACAAAATTGTATGAATCAACATTTTTGAGGAAATTCCGGGTTGCGTTAAACATTTTATTCAAAATTTTATGACGGAATTGAATTGTGTTTCAATAAATGACTTATTTTTTTATTCGTTACCTCGAGCAGTAACATTTTCTGACGTCTTCTACACTTCTAATATAATTTTCACTAATGGTCTGATGTATTAATTCGATCGATCACCCTCATCGAATTGGAAATAAGGTAATCGAGGGATATAGTTATCCTGAAATTGCCATCACTCCTAAATGAGTGACAACTTATAAACAAAGCTCTAGAGGAATTATGAATAGGTGACTATTTAATTGCTTTGAGTAAGTCTAGTAATAAGAATCCAAATATTCATTTTAAATTCGTCGATGGAAAATTTCTATCGAAAGATTCTTTTGGTAAATGACAGCTTATAAACTGTTCATTAAAGGATGAAATCTGATTTACAAATGCATCTATGAATCGACAATGGGAACCAAAAATTGTTAGCCTTATCAAAAATTGTTGGATTAGACTGTGACACCAAGTAAAGACTTCGATATGTCATTTAGCATTTCAAACTGGTGAAGATATTCACAACTCGCAAATAATGAGCTATTTGATCACTGTTACGAAAAATTAAAATACCCAACTGAATAACGGAAGAAATCCGGAACAAAACTTACAAATTTGTAATGATATTGATATTTATATGCAGTAGTTCATAAAATTATGAAAGATTATGCATCTCACACAAATTATGCTAATGCTTACAAAGATTATAAGTTATTACATCTAATTTTCGTAATTCATATCAAAATATCAAATGATATAAAAATGCACGTTTTAAAGACTGAATGATTCTATCAGACATAATCATTCAATTACAATCTGTTTGTAAACAAATGAGCATAAGTCGCTAAAAATCTGTCAAAAGTCGTTTTTATTATATTTTATTAAAATGAAGCTGGCGTAAAGAATGGAATCAAACTGATACTGAGGATGCTCGGTATTTTTAAACAAAAAACAATGAAATATTGAATGAAGGACGTTAGTGCTGTGAGAAAACTAAACTTTCTTCTGTGTTTAGGAGAAAAATAAAAGGCGGTACCATCTTTCTTGATGTCTGTTATCCTAGGAGCTTTCGGAACTGCTGGGTCTTAGGTGTTAGGAAGGGAGCGCAGCCGTGCACAACCAATTATGTGCACCCATCAGCCCTGAATAGAACGCCTAACATATTTCCGTAAGGCCATCAATGTCTGTCCGTCCGTCTGTCCGTGACTTCACGTTTTCTTCGACGAGAAAATAAGCTCTCTGTCACTCACTGCAGTGAGTGTTATATTTTTAAGTGTGTACTGTTTTGCGATTCCACCGCCGCAGCGCTACGGTCGGCGTACCGCGCATGCGCTCTGGTTACCTACATCTCATGTCTGCGCTGACGTCATTACAGTACGATTCTTCGTTGTATGCGTTGTATACTGAGAAATTATGATGCCTCGAACAATCGCGAGTCCCGGTGATTGTGAAGAACGGGCTGTTATACGATTTATTTGTGCTATAGGCGTAAAAACAATCGATATTCATCGTGAGATCGTCGATGTTAGGTACGGACAAAACATTAGAAGTGATGGAATGGCAAGGAGGGTGAGAGCATTTAAAGATACCGCACAAATGTGCATGATGTAGAACGGAGTAGGCGTCCTTCGGTCGTTAATGAAGATTTCGCGCAGAAAGTGGACGGAAATGTGAAATAAATACTGATGTTTCAGTATTTCGTCATTGTCCGACTGCTTTCCTCAAATTTTCTCGTTTTGTTTTGTATCGCTTTGTGACCGAAAACTTGAATTACCGGAAATTGTGTACACGTGGGGTTCCAAAAATGTTGACGGATTTGCACAAAAAAAAACAACTTTTAGGCAGTGAATTTACTTTCATTGAGCGGTACCACAATGAAGGTGAAGATTTTTTAGACCAAATCGTTATTGGTGACGAAACATGGGTGGCCTACGTCACAACAGAATCGATACAACAATCAATGGAATGGCGACAGGCATCAACACCCAAAAAAGAGAAGTTTAAGCAAACAATTTCTGCCCGGAAAATCATGTGCACAGTTTTTTGGGACAGAAAAGGAGAATTGCTAGTGGAGTTTCTGCCTCGTAATCAGACAATCAATGCAGCGTCTTATTGTGAGACATTGAAAAATCTTCGTCACGCAATCCAAAATAAAAGACGTGGCAAGTTCAGTAAGGGTATTGTTTTGCTTTATGAAAATGCCCGTCCACATGTGGCTAATCAGACCGAAGGTCTCATCAAATCAATTAAATGGGAGACTCTACATTATGCTCCATACAGCCCTGATCTTTGTGTGTGTGCGGTGCCACTAGGAAAGAGTGGAAAAGAACAAGAGGTGGCGCAGAGTGGCCAGAAAGAAGAAGGAGAAATGGAAAAAACAGTAGGAGACGAAAAGGCGCATTGCGCATAATTGGGTTGGCTGTAGGTGGT
>NW_025933298.1:0-770 GCF_000764305.2 Hyalella azteca
TATAAATATATTTTCAATGTTGAAGCTTACTCACTGATTGGTGGCAGTGGTGCAGATGTTTGATATTTGAACAGCAGTTGTGTATAGGACATCGCCTTCAATGTAAGTGCGCTATACGGAGGGTAAGAGGATACGTCGTTAGAGGTTAATTTCTCAAATTTTATTGCGCCTATTTTTCAAGCGACCATAGGTACTGAGGATCCTCTTTTTTTTGAAAAATTATCTAAGTACGAGAATGCGCTATTCATTTTGATAAAAGGCTTCTCCCTGAACAACTTTTTTATTCTGTGTGTAAGAGATATTGGAATTTATGCAAATGATATTTTACATTCAAATGATACACTATCCTATATCTTGAGCTGCTCTTTCAGTCCCGTGCAACATGATATATTATCTTCTCTTTAATATTTGTTCTCTTTATGTGTATTTTTTGCTTATGCACCTAGTGGCCATACTCTTGGAACCGTTCATTAGCCGCTACATTTCACAGTCTCACATGCCAATTTTTCATGATCTCGACACACGTGATGACTAGGTTATATCTGTTTCAGTATTCCAAATTTAAAATTTTTGAATGTTACTTGTGCATTATCATGACTTTGTTATTTTTGTATCCTAATTTAAGTTCATTTACTTTTACTTACTTACTTTTATATTTACTACTCTGATGTCACTCGATGTGTCGGCAAAATTGGCATGCTTATATTTTTCATTAGAGCGTGCTAGGGAAGGAAATGCAACGGTGGAAAAACTTCATATTCAGGATTCAG
>NW_025933299.1:0-22730 GCF_000764305.2 Hyalella azteca
CAACTGAATTTTATACGAAATTTTGCGTAGTACGTTAAACATTTGGACCCCTACTGCACCATATGTTGCTGAAATATTTCTGCAACTGAACACATGGGCTTAAAATGGTTACCGTAATTGTAAAGCAAACAAATGGAAAATAAATGAGGTATGAGATAAACCACTTCATGGCTCATTCAAATTCATCAGACTAATTAGTGTATTTTTATTGATATTGGTTTATTAGTTTGAACTATTTATTATGAGCCCTTGCAAATCGCAAATATAAGTTTTTCTCAGGCAAAGAAGAATATTGCAACACATTAAACATCTTGGCAATATTAAATGCCTAAGAATTGACAGCGCTCAGAATTAATTTAAGCGCGGGGAGGCGGGGGATATTAACTTGAGATCCTTCCCAAAACCACGAAAAAAATTATCGTTATTCGTTATTAGAAAATTCTAAAATTGCAGTTGTTTTCAGAGATAATTGCAGTAGTTTGACTTAACGACTTAGAAATGTAAAGGTTTACAAAAATTAAACTAAATCATTAAGCATTGCATGACCTTTCTGTTAAAATAAAGGTCAGAATATTTAATAAAAAGGAAAGCGCCGGTAAAATAAAATTGACTGCCAAGTTTATCAGAGAAAATCCCACGCATTTCCATTTATGTATATGAGAAAAACATTATATGCATTATTTGACCGCTTCTGTTTGTATATGAAGAAAGAAATGATAGCAGGCTTATGCTCTAGATTGGCGAAGGTGCAGCTGTCTTATCTCGTCCGTGATATTATAATGGAAGTCCCCATTGTAACCAATGTAGTTCATTTGTTATTAATGTGATCCCTCCTCAGACACTTACTGTTAAGCTAACAAACTACTGTTTTTTTCTTCCAAATAATATCCAATTAATTGCTATACATACGAATAAATCATCACGCCAATTTCTGAACTATGAGCATCAATAAACTCAAAAACAGAAACATGGATGCCGAATAATGTCAGCTTCTGTCTAAGACGCCAATTAAAGGAGTTTTAGGACTCTGGTTGTAGGATTAATCATTAAGTTGACGATGCGCCCAGTGAGGGATTTCTTGTGAGGGATTCTAAATATTGCTGGAATTTTATTTTCTCACAAAGTGCCAATTATTCTATATTATTTTTAACTAATTAACTACCACAAATTTACAGTATGTAAAACTTATTAGAATAAATTATAAAAATGACACACCTGATAGTACTAGTCATAGAGTGGATGACCTCTCGCACTGCTAAGTTAATTAACCATCTAGAAATTCTAGATAAAGCAATGAACATTGAAAATACATTTAGAATGCTTGTAGGTATATTGTACACATGCTGGGTAATGTTTATTCCCACAAACTCAGCTAATAACCGCAACTAAACATAATTAGATACTGCAGAGCTCCCTGAGTAAACTAATTAAAGCCGGGCAATTAATTGGCGGCTGAAGATCGTTCGTAGCCGATACATGGCTGTTTACAACCGCAGCACGGCTATGGTGCTCGGTTTATATTGCATCGGCTGGGATCGGTCGCATAGGGTCTATGTTGACTTTTAATTTGGCTATCTGGAGCAGCGAGCGCAAGCGTGCAAATGCCGGCCATTCATGTCGCATCAACTCCACGAATTTTTCCCCTGCCCGTGCTTACGATTACGGCGATAATACGCGTACAAACAAAATATAAATAATCACCATAATATTCACTGATATACAAATGCTAATAGGCGGCTTAATATTGTGTGAGGAACGTGCCAATCGCCCCATTTCTATTTCATGTTATCATAATGCGATTGATAAATTCGGCTTAAAGGTTTCAAATTCCCTCGTTCAATATGGACCTCATATGATTCAAAGATTTTATTCCTTATATTATTGGATTATAAAATAACTAAACGCTCGATGCCGATTTAAAAGGAGAAATTTTTCTTCATATAAACTATGTTGAATCAGATGAAATACATTCTCTGTTCTACACCGAAAATTCCTCCGTCATGTCAAAAATCTCAACACCTGCATTTCGCGTTTTGCTTGTGAAATATATGATTTTGCAATGGAGATGTTATCCATGGCTTTGGTTTCTGCAAGAGGTGGGAAGGAGAATCGAGAAATTTTTCTATTAGATCAACTATGAAGAGCAACTGAGACGTTTTTAACTGAAAGTCGTGAAATTATTTTACAAATTTAATTGTACGAATCATACTATTGGACACTAATAAGTAGTTTTTTGATCAAATTTACATCAGCGTATTCAACACGACGTCTGCTTTAAAATAACAATGTGTGGGATTTGTTCACAAATTATTCAAAGAGCGTTCAAAAACATTAGCACATACGAAAAACGGGTTGTCCATAATTTTCAATCTGATTATATCTAAACGTATCTTTAATATATGTAAAAACGCTTTCCGTTTTTGAGTTTGGGTTGCCGTAAGTCCGCGTTCAGGTTTTAGGATAACCACGGTTTCAACAAAAAATTTCCTTTTTATTGAATGAAAAATTGTGTCTGTAGGAACAAACATAAATATATTAACCCTATAAATTTCAATGTATGCTTATAATATTCATATATAACAAATGATCATCAAAACAATAAACAAGTTATAAGAAAGGCATAAATCAACGCACCGAAATATTGTGTGCAGTTCCGACGCGGGCTACGAACAACTGATCTGACAAGAAACTATTTGATACATCGTTGACTAGGTTTTACACTCTAAAGGTCGGATAAACAAGTAAATCATAGGAGCGCATAAAAAATAGACTATTAAAAACTAAGCTAACAAAAGGTTCGCTAAAAATATTTACAATATATCTAGCAATTAAATGAATTTAAAGCTCAATAGGAAACATTTTAATTAGGAAACACAAAAGTTATATAAATAAACAATTCAGACGGCAAGAATCTACTTGTATTTCAGCAGTCATTCAATCGAAAATGCAAAAATCGGAGCAAGCAATAATAATAATAATAATAATATAAACAGCATTGGTAACATATTTGTAGGTATTGATATCTAATGATACAAATTTTGCTCATTTCTACACCTAATTGTGCAACGCATGACAAATGGCAAGTTTGATTTGCAGTTGGGATCCTACGTAATCTAAAAGCCTATGGATTTGTTATGCAGGGACGGACTAATGAAGTCAGCAATCAAGGTTTTTCGTAGCTTACTTTTGATGGAACAGGAATGCATTTGATCGTTCACCTCAGTCTAGATAGACTCTGGACTGAGAAATTATGTGGTAGGGTTCATTACTGACTTAGGTCCAATGACTGTTCCATATATACAATCATATGAATCAACGTAACAATCACGTTTAAGCATACACAGATAAAGTATATTGTGCGATATGAATAAATTCTTCCTAACATTTTTCTCTGGGTTACAGAAAAATGTCTACAAACGATAACAAGCTCGCGTTAACTGTTAATTGAAAAGTCCAATCTAAAGTTTATTAGCAACTAATACCACTTCGAGCAACAACCTTTGAGTCAGAATTAATCTATACATGGCAAAATTACCCAGAATTACCAAGTAAGGTAAACATTACGGCGAATTAAACTCTGAATTTTATCTTATAGGTTTCAACCCAGTGCTACAGCTGTTCTCCTTATATCAACAATGAAACCTCTTGCTAATTGTTGTCTACGTCACTTGGTGCTGTCAAGAAGCAGTAGATGGTTATGAGGGATATCTTTATGTCTTTCATGATAAATAATGTATAAATTATTAAATATTCCATGATTTAAGAACTTATTTTATAAGTTCATAAGTTTCATAAGTTCTTATCTAAAAGGCCCTGCTAATTCCAAGTGTTCTATTCAAGAAGAGATGACGTCGTTCAATGGTAAAATTTGAACGATAGCGCTGGTTTTAAGATTGAATCGTTCAATCAACATTCTAATCACTTCATCGGGAGTAAAGCCTTGATAGGGAACTTCATTTTGAATTTTATCACGTCATAAATGATGATAATCTAAAGCCCATCAACATTAAAATGCAATGAGGTGCGGAAGAAATTATCCAGATTATGAAATCTGCGAAATAGAGTCTGTAAAATGATACTGCCTATACTAACCCCAGGCCAATGATGAACAATGAAGGCGGGATTGATAGATCCAACATATGCTATTGACTTGAGGAACAATTTTAAGGCCATTTTTGATCCTTTGAATCTTAATGTGAACGTTATAGTTTGCGTTATTTTCGACAGACGTCCATTTTTTTGTTGGATTGTGAAAGGTAGAGGAACGGCTTCTCTGGAAGTAAGCTGAAAAACATCCTTTAGTATTGTAGCGGGAAAAATGAGCTACATTACATATTATCCTCATGTTTCAGCCCGTGGGCCTTACGATGCTTTTATGGCACTAAAATACTTTACACTACTGCATAGGGGCGCAAATTTTTTTAAATATCATGGAACAAGGGTGACAATTATTGATTGCGAGAGAAAATTTACCATTTATAAACCATTTTTTAAATAGTTAAACGAGGTAAATTTTAAAATTTGCTGGTGAATAACGTTGTTTTAAGAATTTTAATAGATGCCTTATGATCATTATTAAGGACGATGGTATGAAACCATTTGTGCATTCAATAGTACAAACCAACCAAACTTACTTGGTTCTGAACTCCATTCTACCTTAGCATAATTACAATATATTTTTGAGATCTATGCGGTCCTTGTATAATTTCAAAATACAGATATATAACAGATATATATTCAAAATACAGATATATATATAAGTATATTTTTCAAAATGTTGACATTACAAATAAAATTTTCCTTTGCTCTCTTTTTCTCAGTGTAAAATGTATCCCGTTAATTTTGCCTTAAATAATTTTATTATGCAATAAAATTACTGAACAGTAACACAAATTTTTCAGCTTGCTCACTTTTTAATCGATCATCTTTAGGAAAACCGGAACTAAAATTTGTCCGCAGGCCCAATTCATGCCATGATTTTTTAAGGCTTCTATTCCTTGAAGATATTCACATCACAATATATGTCTTCTCAATCATGATAAACTTGGATGCCATTGTATATCATAGCGCGGTTGACTCTAAGGATATACTGCAGAAGTGAAAGTTATTGGCATTAATATATACATAATTTTTGGGACGTTATCAGGCAGCATGCTCATTTAAAAACCTTCAATAAGTCAAGCAGTAGATTAATATGCATGCAGGAAACATTACGATATGCAGATTGGTTTTCTAAAACTGAGAGCATAGTTATTATAAGCTTAATTATTTGGAAATCTTAAATTTACCTCAATTGGGGAATAAAATTTAACACGCATTAATATGTTGGCCTAGGCAAATTATTAAACGAATATGCATTGAGACCGTAACATACTTTATTTTGCTTGAAATTTTTGTAACGCATTATCTTTTACAATAACTTGCAGTGTTGAAAGGCGTAGAAATATTTAAGTAAAATTGCCGAGGTACAGTAGACCCAATTTATAAACGCCAATAAAAAAAAACAATTTTTGTTTTGAACTGAGGGATCGAAAATTAGGAATTATGAGATACAGGGGTTATTAATTTCCCTATATACATCGTTCATTTTTCTAGTTCACCTCTACGTTAAAGTTAAAGTGACACCTTTTACTTCATCTTGAGTTTCAGTGCTGAATTAGTTTGTTCATAAAATTGACGTCTTCGACGGTGATTTCATTTAATCACAAAAATAAATATTTCAATAGATAATACTTTTAAAAAAATTCTACTTAGAATTTAAGTTGATGACACCCTCTCTCCTTTCATGTTTATTGTATTAATTAGAAGGCGCAATAAAATAGAAGCCTGATTTTCTCCGGGCACATTTTTCAGGGAATAGAAAGGAATTATTTTTTGTGTAGCGCTATTGAAGCAATTTGCCTGCATTATAGGGTCGTCAAAGGCAGACGCCTCTAAAAGTTAGCTGGTCGATGCCTTGCAAAAAATACCCTTATTCTTACCTGACGATGAACTGTCGGAAATAAGGTTCAGCGCGGAATAATAGATTTAGCGACAACAATTTTTCGCTGAAATTTAACATCTTACAAAGTCTTTGACGCAGTTTTCAGTGGATGCTTTGCGGAACTGAAGGAAGCAAATTAATTATATAAAAGTGCCATTTAGAAGAAGAAGACGCCTGATATGAGGTTTTATTGAATGTAGGTAAAAGGGGCACTGAACATAACAATTTTTCCATTGCTAGAAAAGAATGTTTACATGCACTTAATTATGAAGAATTGACGAACTTGAGAATATTTGCTCGCAATAACCAAGGTTTGTAGAATAAACATTAGCTCATGATGGTGTGTGCTTGCCATAATACGTAATCCGGAGTTGTCTAGCTGCTGTCAGAACTTTGCTGTGCAATGGACGAGCAAAACACGAGATCGATATCGGAAATAGACATTGCCGATAATGCTGTTCCCATTCTTGGCAGCTATGAAGAGATTTCCCGATAGTGATAAGACTTCTGTCGGTCGGCATCATATACACAAAAGTTGCAGCGGAACCCGAGACCTCGCACAAATCCTGCGAAGAGCGAGAAGAAATATTCGTTGATCACGTGGCATTGGATCTCAATGAGTGGAATATTAGATTTTTGAGATATAAAACAAAATTGGTCATCAGTCAGACAAATATGAGTGGTCATTAAAATTAGAAATTTATTTGTGATTATTGAAATTCGCTCACGTGACATTCCAGAGCAGTCTTTTTGTTCTAAGTTATTTTAGTTAGATAATAATTAGAGTATCCATAAATCTCCTAAAATTTGTTCAAAAATTTCTATTAAAATTTATTTTTTATTGAAAAATTTTCACCGTCCAATCTTTTGGCACTTGCGATGAATTTTTTCCATTGAATCTTTCATCAAGGTAATAGGCGCTGGGTCGAGAATTTGTATTCGTGTTGCCACGAGTCTCGTATCACCTCCTTAGCATTTGATCTGACGCTCAGGAAGTTGATCTCCAGCTGGCAATTATGCACATCCCTCACCGTGTCCAATGAAGCTCCCTCATCACCGGCACTTCATGTGCTGCTGCTGCCGAACCAACGCGTCGCATACACAGCGATGCTGTTAGGCCAAGTCAATGAAGCTGGGCTGATTTATGCAAGCTACTGGGACGGGGGATGAGTAAGCAAAAGGGACAAAAGCAAAAGGAATAAAGGATGCAGGTGATAAGCCTGGATGATTCAGCAAGCTATACGGCACTTACAGAGGAAACAGAGTTACTGAATCTTTGGTTGTTTAAGTTAGCAAAAGGGACGGGGCGATAAAGGATGCAGGTGATAAGCCTGGAGGATTAAGCAAGTTATACGGCACTTATAGAGGAAACAGAGTGACTGAATCTTTGGTTGTTCAAGTTAGTAAAAGGGACGGGGTGATAAAGGATGCAGGTGGTAAGCCTGGAGGATTAAGCAAGCTATACGGCACTTGTAGAGGAAACAGAGTGACTGAATCTTTGGTTGTTTAAGTTAGCAAAAGGGACGGGGTGGTAAAGGATGCAGGTGATAAGCCTGGTTAATTCAGCAAGCTAAAAGGCGATCATAGAGGAAACGGAGTTCTGGAATCGTTGATTATTTAAGCAAGCAGCACGGACGGAGTGATAGAGGACTCAAGCGATAAGTCTGGACGATTCAGCGACCTAAGACGATTTATAGAGGAAACAGAGCTCTGGAATCTCTATTTAAGTTAGCAACAGGAGCGGGGTGATGGGCGCAATCGATAAACCAGGCCAATTCAAGAAGCTTGCAGTGGCTCGTAGAGTAAGAACGGTGTCACTAAACCTGAAATAATTTCGACAAGTTGTGGGACGGACCAAATGAAGTCGAAGTCAGCGAACCTGCGGTGATTCAGGGTCATCTCGAATGCCAAAACATTTGTCCCCACAGACATCAAAAAACAACAATAATCCTCAAATGGATCATCGATTTCAGTGACCTCCGTCATTTTGTTTTTTTTTTCTGTTTTAAGGTATGGACGTGGTTTTTGTACATTTTTTTGCAGAACGAATTTTAACAAATGATTTTTACTTGACCTCAAAGGAAATTCGCTGTCAACGTGTTGTCTTCCAGGAATTTTCGACCTAGAGTGCAATATCCAGTATAAATAGCGCACTAATCATGACAAATGACAGTAATCGGTTCTAATAAAAACGAATAATAACAATAAATGGGAAATAATTTATAGTTTGCTGAATAATACTCTGGTAATGTTCAGATAAATGAAATGTAGAGGAATATTTGTGGCACGTGGCCGCATGTTTATTTAATTATTACTAGCTGTTGTTCAAAGGAATCTGATTTGCATGGCGAGGCGTCGGAATATAAAAAAAAATATTCTAGGAATTTTAGGCGTGATGATACAATTACATGCAGACGGGAATACTATTTATGATGAAAGAATGATAATAAATTGTGCTAATTAATTTATATTTTGTAGAAGTTGCTTCCTAGAATTTTTTATTGATTGTACTGCATTATTACGCTTCCTTAAGCTTCGGGGTTTGCTTCTAGATATGAATGGTAAGATTTTTCGTCTTTAATTTATATTGAAGTTGATAGTTTATTGCTAAGTGTTAACAAATTACGTTTATTATTTTTTGACAGTTAAATGAAATTCAGGTTATGGATTAATTTTAACGGAAGCGAGTGCGCTATTCCAATCGCCGGAGAAAAACAACGCTACCTTCACCATGTTTCAAAAATGTCGATCGAAAATAATTATCGTTTGGATATCATTTTTTACCACACATTGAAGTATATTTTCACAGCGCGATAGTGTAATAATTCCCACATGAAGACTGATTGGCAAATAAGCGTAAATTCATTTGTATGAGTAGGCGGGTTAAATATTCGTTCAATCAATGCTTGATGTGCGGTCATCAACTTGTAAGTGTCATTTATTTTTATGTCCAGCAAGGAAGTAACTCTGAATGCCTAAATTTTTTGTCAGGAGGGCAGAGACAAAATGTCCAGTTTACGGAACCATAGGACGTGCTGGGATTTCTGAAAGGATTGTTGGTGCTGGAAGAGCTCGAGCGCTGCATCGGAATTCTGTAGTGAGGAGATCAATGTGAACACAGCACAGCTCATCTGAGTGAAAGGATCGGAAGAAACCATTGTTTGGACTGCCATTCTTTTATGATGCCTTGTTGCTTCAGACTATCAAAAGTCATGTATTTTTATGAAGATTCTTTCTCGCGTCTATCGATCTGGGTTCTTTTTCTCTGGAGTTTAGTACGAAAATGAGGCATGCTTTTTGTGACCAAGAAACTTTGCCTGTGCGTTTCGGATCACAATATATTAAAGAATAAATATATATGTATGAATTATTAGTACCATATTAAGTTATTTTACAGTACTCGGCAATAAGTACCCATTCTTGTTTGTAAATAACATGAAAATCAATGATCAAAGTAAAAATTTCAGAGAGGGTAAAAATGATACACAGAAATTAAGGACATCTTTATTCTGAAATGTTCTTGCCTGAGAAAATCAATTAACGAAGGAGGAATAGTACAGTTAGTGAACTGATTATTAATTAAGAAATAAATAAAAAATCGTACAAAAGTGGTAGGCTTTATGCAAATAATTATCCTCAATAAATTTTACATCTTCATGAGTGTATGAAAGTAGATAAGACAACTCTTAGTAGATAAGACTCAGTTTTAATATTATAATATAGGAAATAAAATGAAATTCGCTTGTTCGTTCGATTCCATTAATTACCAAAAAAGCTTAATCAATTAATTGGTTGAAGGCTTCATTAAAAGTTGAATCGACTGGTCGATTAAAAATTTTAACAACGATGTTCTTAAATGATACATTATGTCACTTAATTTCTATAACAGACACGGACGAAACATTCACCTCTATTTACTGACTTTACAATTTATTATTCTTTCGTTAAATGCATACATATAATGCGTATGAATAAGTGTTTCTCAACCTTATTCCATTAATAATTCGCACCAACAAATGAAACACACATTTCGAGGCTTCGCATTATTTTCAAGCGGAAAATGTAATGAAAACCATGAGGCTGAGCTTTACTGTGTCCAACTCAATATTAACAAAATATTTTTATTACTTTCAATGTGCACCTTCAAACGGCAGTTCTCAGAGCCCAGTGAAAGGCGTTTGCCAAATCTGAATTTGAAAACAAAGGCAAATTCGAACTACTGCAATCTATTGTTATATCTAACCTGGAACGCGCATTTTGTGTGGCACGTACATTTGTTCCACAGTTCAATCAGAGCAAAAAGACCTAAAAATTCGAGCCGAAAGTGATAAAAATCAAAAAGTTAATTCTTTATTTTTCAAACAAAGTCTAAATCCCTGGCCCAACGGTAAAAGATTTTACCATCGTGTAAATATTTGTTCCTAAATCTGTAAGCGTGTTTTTTCTAAATCAATTCGGAATACAAATATATTTGCAGTTAAAACCTGTGCCAAAAAATTCTAATTATCGATACGCAAGAAAGCCCGAAAAACATTCCATCCAAAGATGTTGATCAGTTGCAATGTTGCCATAATACGGTGGTGTGTTTGTGAAGAGGCAGGTCCAGAAAGCGTTCACGTTACCGACGCTAAATCTAAAACAACAATGGCTGGAGCCGCCGTCATATGGACGCTTCCCACGACTGCTCGCAACTTGGAACGCTTTCCAATCTGACGAGGCCTCATGAGCGACCTGAGGCCATACTTTCAAAAAAAAAAATTAAGAGATCGTAAGTTCATCAGCCAATCAGTGACGGCGTTTCAAGCAATATCCACCAATCATAGATAAGAAAATAGAGCGTAAGTACTTACGTTCACTTGGCGAGTTTTGAAAGTATAGGTCCTGGACCACAACTGCAGCGAGGCAGGCTTGTGCGATGAAACTGAGAGAAACTGTTGCCTGATTTCCTTGAATGTATTAAGTAAACTTTGTTTTCCTACGTGATTATTGTTTATTGTTCCAATTGTTAATGCGTTTAAGAATTTAAAATTTGATCATATTGGTAATTTAATTTAATCGCTCACATTAGCTTCAAAGTAGCTTATAAGAGGGATGTCAAAATATGTCTTTCGTTTATTAAATATGCTGTCTGCATACTTAATATCTACATCGAAATCGAAATATCAGGGTAGCATACAGTAATTAAACCGTCATTTACAAGTAAAATTGCCTTTTTAAACAGCGGTCAGCTTGATGGAAATCTTGCCTATTCTATCGATTACGAAATTTGGACGCTAATTAGTTTGGTCTGCCGGTGCTCGAACGCGAAATTTTATTTGGGATTGCTGTTGTTACGTCTTTAAAATCTACGAACACTGAAGTCGGATCCAGATAATGTTATGTGAAAGATAATCTAGCTGTATAGCTAGATGTATAAACTAGCTGTAATTAGTCACGGGAGTTATTAGCATGTAGTCTTGTTTTAGAGGGTTTGTATTCTCAATAATCTCATTTTCCATATATATGTCTTGCAAAATAATCACCAGTTAAATTATAAATATTTTGTTTTCCCATTTTGACATCGAAATTCTTAACGTTTTCATTATCGGGGTTAAATGTTATCGGGTTGACTTAAATATCAATTACGTGTATCTTCATGAGAAAAGAGGCTTAGCATCACGGTATGGGTACGCACACAGTGAAAGCAGGTTGCCAGCGTGCTGGTTACCTGCTCAGGCTGGCGCCTGAAACCATAGAATACAGAAGCCTATTCGTACAGATTTTCACTGTGAACACTTACATTATTATCCTATGTTCATTCTTGTGGCAGGTTGGAGCAGGTTGCTCGCGCGGGCAAACCAACTTTCACTGTGTACGTACCCTATGGCGCTGATGAAGGGTGTATCATTGCCATAACACATGGGATGATTTCAGTTTCGTAATGTAAAAATGCCCTGAACAAGAATTATGGTCTAACAATTATTCAGATTTCACAATTATACTGTTCATTCCGTGAACATTTGAGTTTAACGCATGTTGGTTGTTCTGGAAATAATAATTTGGCATAATATCTTGAATGTTTTCTTCATATATTTATATAATTTTCGTCATATTCCGTATTTTGTGATGAACGCATGGTTTTTAATACCAGTCTGTAATATTAACTTTTTCATGACCATCAACGATGTTAAAATAAAGATACCATGTATGATGAATAATCGTGAGCTTGTTCAGACAGGTTAACATTTATGTGGTTTTATTATTATTGAAAAAAATTCTCAAACAGGTTTTCAGAGAAGAAAGAAATTATGAAAATCACCACTGCAAGTTAGAATTGCATCACAAATCTAGTAACTTTTTGTGTCACAGCACAATATGACTGCCGGTATAGATTATTAAGCGCAAAGCTTCGTTATTAATTTAATTGATCCCGGTAAAATTTAGGAAAAGGCAATGACATGCCAAATAGTGAGGCTCGACCAAGTGAAATTCGCTCTGATTGGCATTTTATTAATTAAATATCACGTTAAAGAGTTAAGAGCTTTGATCAAAGATCTATAACATTGCACAAATTGAACGAAATTGACACTTGATCGATAAAAAAAAACTAGAGACAATTAAGGCCTTAAAAAATTCATTAATGACAATGGCTACCAATCTTCCTTTCCCCGTATGAGAAAATCCTTGACATTGTGCAACACATTTACAATTGACAAGTAGCAACATTCTCGGTCAGTTTATTTCATAAAAATAACTTTAAAAATATGTAAAAATGAGCCAGCAAGCTTTTTACCATCATTATGCCCGAATTAAACTTTTTAATTAAACGTAGCTCTCGTCAGTCCGTCTCGTACATCCGCTGGCCGTTACTCCACCACGACGGGCCAAGGGAGGCGCCCGAGTCGGAGTCAACTTTTCAGGAGACTCTAACGTACCAGAGACTCTGGGTGACTCTAGGTGGTTCTGAGAGGCCCTGGGCACTAAACTTGTTGATGAAGAATCGTAATAATTGCTGGTAAGACCAGCTGAAGGTCTGTAGACTAACTTAAAGCTATTAAATAGATTATTAACGACATCATGATCGTGGTAAGGCGAGACTCTGGATGAGTCTACGAAAGTATACTGTGAATCACCTGTACTGTGACCTGGAGACCCCCACATGACGTCATCGTTGACACCAATTTCTTTGCGAAGGTCATTGATACGAGATGACATCGAACGTCTATCTAAAGATCCACTTTCTTCTGCACGGTCTTGTCTGTGTAAGGACTCATCGACCCGAAAGCCAACATGGCGTTGTTCATTGCCTTGAGGTATTTCGTTTCTGTTTGAGATATCATTGCAAGTAAAGTCGCTGCCTCTTCTGATGTACCGGTAACCACAGGAGTACAAGGCAGGGTTGGTCGCGGTTGATTCTTGAATACCAGGACTGAGTGTCGCATTGCGGCTGATTTCGATATCGCGTTCAGGCTGCAAGAGAAATAATTTAAGGGTTATTTCAATGGGAAATTTTGGCCGAAAATCTGGCGAAAGTTGGGTTAATTAGGTTATCGAAAAAAAATAATTTGGAGAAAGTTCGATCAGTTCCTTTGTTGTTAACTTTTGTCATTTCGGCTCGTTAGCGGGAATGCAGACATAGGTACGGCTAGACCCTTGTCAGCGATGCAACTATAAACCCCATTATAAAGGCTCAAGTTTTTACATTAAGTGAACAAAATATTTCGTAGTCAATGGGTAGATTTTGTCACATATACCACCAAAAGGACAAAAATATAAGTAAGACATATAAGGGTTTGTGCATAAAAGTATCAAGCTACCAAAAAAGCTGAACAGTTACCAAAAGGAACGTAAATAATAATTGAGATTCAATTTTCGAGTCGAATGTTGAGCTCAGCCAAGTGCCATCAAGCGCACCCAAATTAGGATCGTACCCTTATAAAAATGTAGGACTATTTTCAAATTTAATTACTGGAAAAAATAGTCCAAAATAGCCGAATAGTCGCGTATCGAATAATATCGGTTGATATGGCGAGAAGTAATTTCATTATTTTCTTACTACTTGCTGAACTTATCATGAAAATTCGTCCAAATAAAGTGTTGTCTCAAATTCAAATTTAAATAAAGTAAATACCATAAATGTAACCAGTAAAGTCATTTTTTAATGCAAATAATGTTCAATTAATAACAAAAAATTATTAATTGAAAACAAGTAAATAATTTGTTAACAAAGTTGAGGACAATTTGTGGTATTTACTTGATTTCCGATTGACGGTTTTTCCAGCAATAAAACCTAATAATGAGAAGTTTTCTTTGACGAGCGTGACGTGCTGGCGTACGAGTTTCCCTGCGCGTTTCATTAGCCGCGGTTTTTGTTATTGGCTTATTCTGCTTAATTTTTGGGTTTAGTCTTCATCATTGGCTAATTTGGTAATTCTGAGGCTCGGTCTTAATCATTGGCTAATTTTGAGCAATTTAGCGGCCCGGTCTTCAATTTTGAGCAATTTAGCAGCCCGGTCTTCAATTTTGAGCAATTTAGCGGCCCCGTCTCAAATTTTGAGCAATTTAGGGGCTCGGTCTTCAATTTTGAGCAATTTAGCGGCCCGGTCTTCATCATCGGCTTATTTTGGGTAATTTTGAGGCTCGGTTTTTATCATTGACTTCTGCGCAGTCTTTAAAAATAAATCATTGGTTTGGATTTCGCAATGACGGCATGAGAGGATTAGCGAGCGGCCTTTGTATGGACAGTTGCCATTAATGGAATCCGACTTGATGAGACTTTGATGTTAATTTGACAGAACAACAGACTAGACGAAGCTATGCAGGAGCATATGTTCAGTCTTAAAATGCCTAGCAAATTACGGACCAGGCAATAAGTCCAGACGAAGCAATGCAGGAGCATATGTTCAGTCTTAAAATGCCTAGCAAATTACGGACCAGGCAATAAGTCCAGCAGCTATCTCAATCAATCGTCAGCTATAGAAAGATCGGGTTCCAAAGGCCGGATCCCTTGTGAATCAAGTCACGAAAAGTTCAAGAATCGGCAACAGGCCATGGGCCTATGTCTTCAACGCCGACAATTCTATTCTATTCTAATATGAGGCGCTCATTGATACGTGCAACTGATGCATTTTTTTCGGACTGGAAATTAATTGTGTGCACAGTCGGTCATTTTTTATCATGTATAATTATTACTGAGACAGACGGGCATTAAATAAAAATTATTGAATGGGATTATTTTTTGGCTTGTGAATGAGTTAAAAAAGTTTTGGCTCACTCATTTGATATCAATTAGTATGATTACAAACCATTTGATGCTATATGATGGTTTTCATACAAAAAATGTCTTCACGCCTTTTCATGACGAAATTCAATCAATTCAAGTTCAAATATGGCTGGAGTATTATTTGACAAAGAAATGTTGTCATGTTGGTTATATGTTGCTGGCATGGGGATTTCAAGACAATTCTGTTAAATTTTAACACATTGTTATTGAAATTCTATTTTGAACTTTTTCTGACTTTCATGTTGAGTTAATTGAAAATACATTTATGTATATATTTTTTAATACGTTTTTGGGTGAGATGTTGAGTGAGAGGACATGGCTCGAGGTGGATTCTGACGCACGCTTTGCGGCGAGTCTACTAAACGCCGAGGCTAAATACTAAAATACTAAGACTCAATACAATAATAAATATTAATACTAAACTCTAATACCATATCCTAATACTAAATATTAATTATAAATACTAGTACTATATACTAGTAACACGACCTAATATTGAAAATTAATTCTGAATAGACGTACAAATAAAGCAAATAGAAAACCTAAATACCGATACTAAAGATTTCCCCTTAAAGATGATACTAATTTTACACACAAAACTGTCGATGAGTCGCGACGACGCGTGGCCAGCGAGCGACTTGAGATTCATTTAAGAAATGGACGGATATTCCTACGAGGGACGAAAATCTGGCAGCAATAAGTCAAGGGAAACTCGCTATTATATTAATATAATAAGGAACTGTAGATCATTACCTCACACAAATATTATGCGTCGCCAAGAATCATTGTATTGTACTGCGTTGCTGGATGCTAATAAATATTTTTATGAATTTCCTTTGGGGAGTAAATTCTAGCTTTCCAAATCCTTGGTCCGGCTTTGAAAGTTTTTTGAACAAATTGGGAATGAAATTTTCCATGGTTTTAAACAATAATTCATCTTGAAAATCAATTTGCAATGTTCAAGTTATTGATGTTTATTTCTTTCACCCTTTTCATGCAGAAGTTTATCTCAAAATTTTTGGTGTTCAATTAGTAAATTTCACATGACGAGAAACTTCCTACGCATATCTTATAATCTGCTCGTATCTATAAATTCAATCACGTTGACACTGCAGTTACGGAAGATTGCGGTGTAGGATAAGTGCGTTGCAACAAGTTAGTGAGGGACTATAAGCTTGTGCCATATAGACACAGAGGCACAGGGATGGAGATAGATAGGATTTTGGGGGTAGAGCTCATCTAAAAAATCAAAATAATAAATAAATTAAAAATTTATTAATTAGGAAACAGAAGGGGTATATAGTAAGTGCGTATAATAATCTCATCTAGTTCTACGATAAATTACTACTTTGAACCGCTAGGAATGCATTCTATACTAAATTAATTTACAAATAAATTAGAAGAAATTTTACTGAAAAATCATAATAAATAAAAATGTCCTCACCTGAACGACAGCAGGTGTAGGAGTCCCTGCAGCGCTGGACTCTAAGTGGGCAAACTCCCGACAAAAATCTGCTCGGAAAAACATAAAAAAGAAGGAGCTATGACCTAAAACTGTTGCCTGAGTCAAGGCAATTGTGGGGGATAAAAGAAGAAGGAGCTATGACCTAAAACTGTTGCCTGAGTCAAGGCAATTGTGGGGGATAAAAGAAGAAGGAGCTATGACCTAAAACTGTTGCCTGAGTCAAGGCAATTGTGGGGGATAAAAGAAGCAGAGAAGTTGGGATAAACAGACTTGGGGTGAGCGAGGGACACTATAAGCTGCAGGGGAAGCAAGGGGCAGGATAAAANAAAATAATATATAATCAATAACATAAAAATTACAAGTTAAGATTCAATGAAAATAATATATAATCAATAACATAAAAATTACAAGTTAAGATTCAATGAAAATAATATATAATCAATAACATAAAAATTACAAGTTAAGATTCAATGAAAATAATATATAATCAATAACATAAAAATTACAAGTTAAGATTCAATGAAAATCATATATAATCAATAACATAAAAATTACAAGAAAAATACAGATACTTATGGTTTGAATACAAAGGCTTCAATCAAAGAATAGCACACCTTGCATGCCTCCAGAACTCGAGCTTCTCCGGCCGCCTTTGCCCCGCACAGGCAGGAGCAGGTGACTTCCTCCCGCCAGCGAGCCTGATGAATACTCGCCTGGTCAAAGAATAAAATATAACTCAGTACTCACTGCAGTGAGTGACAGAGAGCGCATTTTCTCGTCGACCGAAAACGTGAAGTCACGAACGTAAAGACGGACGGACAGACGGACGGACGGACGGACGGATGGACGTACATGGCGAGCACAATAGTGCATTTTTCCATAAAAGAGAAAATGCGCTAAAAAGACGTATTATATCCATTTTCAGTGTATTTCACAATTATGCACATAGAGAAGAATGCAATAATAATAAATTTTAATTGATTGGTAGTATTGAAGGTACCTAGCAAAATTCTGACACGATGTTATTGAAAGCTATGAGATAGAGAGTAAATTAAATGTTCGACGTGAGGACCCGAGAGTTTTGAATCAGTCCGTAAATCGCACAAAGCTTATTTTATTACTTGAGAAACTTTGAGTATTAGAAACTTTTTTGATGTAACAAATACCAACTGCTTCGTAAATATTATTTTTGCTATAAGAGTTTTTTTCACTGGAATAGATAGTTGAAAATAAATATAATTAGGCTGTATGAATATTATTGGATTATTGCTAATTAATGTTGTAATGAAAGTTTAAATATCCTGTATTGAATGTTGCCGGTAACCTAATTTTAGTTCATTTCATTTTCTTTCCTCCACCAGATGATTTTTGAAATTATAAATGAACGATATCATTTAATTAACGAGCAACGCCCGGCTTGAGAGTCTCTGAAGGCTCATTGGCAACAAAACACGGAATATATTAATTATCTATACCAAATTGAAGATCCGCGTCCAGTAATGCATTTAAATAACGCAATTGTAGCGGTTTCTTGATAAGCTGCTACGCTTAGAACTCTTCAGCATTAGTTTGCTCTTGTAACATGCTGAGCTCTAAGCTAAAGAGGAGGTTCAATAAATGTGTCATAGGTTCGCTTCGTTGGTTTATTAGAATGAACAAATCAGTTGCAATTATCGAATAAATATGCACAAAACAAATGAAAAAGAATACTTTTTAGAAACACTGGCAAGGTTATGACAAATAAATGTCAGGTTATCAATGAAATAAACAAGGAGAAAAGTGAACGTAAGGCTAAAACATATAATTTACAAAAAAAAAATACTGAACAGGTAATTCCAACACAGCACCTAAGACAAGTAAAGCTATTGGAAAGCTATTCCATCACGCGTTCGCAATCTGCTATTCCAGCAGATGTTGCCATAATAAATTTGCAATTTCAACGCTTAATTTTTGTAGTTAATGAACTACGGCTACAGTTAGTGTGGTAAAGTTAAAAGATTCATAGAACAGAAACCAATATACAATTGAACACATTAGACTCCCCTCAATTCCCTACACTTACCCGGGGTGATATCGCCGTTGACAGAGATACCGTCAGCTGTCTCCTTATCTGCACAGTCAGACGGTAGACTGACAGCGCGCCCTGCTGTCAGCCTGCGAGCTCTGTACCGTCTCAGTGTAGCTGCCAGCAGTGAAGTGGTCAGCAGTGCCAGCAGTACGACGACGCTCCCGATGATCCCTGCCAGCAGAGGCGATGCTGTTCCTGGAGGCGTGGTGTCAGCATCTGAATAAAAGGAAAAAATATTTAATTAATATTTAATAAAGCGTATACAGGGTCCGCCATATTTATGGCAACGCATGTTTTTTGTTATTTCTCAATTAAACAATCAGGTGCATTGTTTTTTATTGGATGAGCTAGTAGCCAAGAATTACCTAAACAATTCTCAGACTTCTGCAGTATAAAATAAATGAATTAATAGATGATATTAAGCTTCACTATAAGAGATAAGTCTCCTTGAAACCAATTTATTTTTATACAGCAAACATCCGTTGCCATAAATATGGCGGACCCTGTAATTAAACAGCAAAATATATTTCAGAAAGATTGTATTTGCAGAATTCGTTTGATCGTGCTACGATTTTTGTAATGTGAATTGCAAAATTTGGTATGATTATTTATTATTAGGAATAATAAATAATCATAATAAATAAAATGAAGTGATGAAGTTCTGGAATAAGGGATCGATTGACGGAAAGATAGTTGGATTATGTTTAATTAAAAAAAGTAAACAAAGCGGCATTGTAGCAGGCGATATTTGTTAGGTTATTTTAAAGTAGCGAGAGAATTACATGAAAGAAAATATTGTGAGCTAAGCTGCTGGTATAACCATGAGTTAAATATATAAATCTGAATTCGCTCAGTGAAGTTACTTAAAATATTTTCAAAACAGCTATGATATATTGCATGCTTTCATTTTATCTTAAAGTTTGTTGAAGTTTGCTTAAACTTTTCATCGTGTTGTGCAGGCATGAAAACGAAAATTTGACATGAACGTTTTCCCCCGAATTTCGATGCAATCAAGGACATCAAATCTGCAGAAGCCGCGGTAACCATCTCCGTTAAAAATAACGAATTAAGTGTAATAAAACAACATTATTGTCGGTTTCAAAATTCATAATCTATCCAAATATTTCTTATCACTATCAGTTGTCTTGCACCATCAAAGATCTTTATCAGAAGATAGTCAGTCGCAGGCTCAGTTTTACCTTAAACTTTACATGCGGAACATTTTTTATAATGAAAAATTTACTCTCAACAAAGAAAAAACAAGATAAATTTCTCATGAAAAACAAGATAAATTTTGACGTTCCAAAAGTTTATAAGGCATAAACAAATTTCAATATATTCAGCCGTGTTCGTTCAATGGATGTTGAGACAAATCGCTCAGTGCTATGTTAAGCTCGAAGAGTTAACATAGCACTGACTTAAGACTTATCCTCGTAAATCACTCCAAGGTAAAAACACAAAATCTATTCGCACTTAGAATTAACCTCGGTGCTTTGAAAGGAGGAGAGGCGAGGCCTTCTGAAAAATTTTGCACACAGTTTCAAAAATTATAAAACTGTTAAAAGTTAACAAGGTCTGTAAAAAAATTAAGGTATGAAATAAGTGGCGAAATAAAAAAAAATTAATTAAATACATTTTCAGTTTATTATTTAATGAATGGCGAAAATGAATTAAAGCGATACGTAAAACGTATTTCCCGCAAGAACGGTTTCATTTTGAAGCTATTGCGTTTGAAAACCGATGAGCATTTATATAATGGAAGGCAAAATAATTTTAAGCTCTGAAGAGATTCATTTTCAAGAAATAAATCCGCGCTGTTATTACGATATTCGTTAAAATTTCCATCATTATTCATTTCCTCCTTACTTAAAACACACGAGGCATGTCTTGACTGGATAATTCTTGATTCCCTCGAGGCATTTACTCGCTAACAAGGCTGTCAGTTAGAGAAATTAAATTCGGACACTAGCTTGTAATAGCTAACATAATTAGACGGTCTCGTCGTGAACAACTCTCCGAAAATGCAAACAAACTCATTGGAATTAACGTGAGCTGCTTAAACTAATTACGTATACTAATCGTACAATTAATCCAGAAAATTTCAGAAATGAAAATAAGTTCTTAGTTTAGCAGTACAGAAAAAATTGTGGAGAATAAATAAGCGTAAATAAGATGAGCAGCTGGAAGAAATTATAGAGCGATCGAATTCATCCTGTTGTTGCCCTTCTATTGAATTATTGAGGTCTTAAACCTATAAAGTGCAAAAAATTTGTTAATTATTTTTCGCCAAAGTTGGATGATACTAAAAAAATTTACCTATAAAATAAAAACAAATTTATATCTGGTGTTTGCGAAAAAAGTGCTATATTAAACTTAAATTTAAATTAAGTTCCAGGTTGAGGAAACTTTTTATGAAAGTATCCTTAAACAAACTAAAAAAAATACCAGAAAGTTTTCAAATTATTGTTCATTGGAATTCGTTCCCTGTTATGCTGACTCACGTATCAAGGGGAAACATCATCAATCATAAAATTCTGATTCTGGAGTAAATTAAGTCCTGCGATTACAGAATATCGAATATAGAATAGTAGGTATAATTGCGTTAACTATTGGTTCAGAGATTCAAGACGTTTTAATAGGTGCATTTTAAAATCAAAGATGTTTGAAAGTCGCTGGGATCTATAAAAAAATGTCTCCATGGGAACGTTTGAAAATAGCGGTACATGATAGCCCGAGATCTAATTTCATACATTACACGCCTCTTAATTCTTGGTATTGTCATTAAGCAAGAAAGACTGCATCCGTAAAATAAGAACTAAACAAACACTTATATAGTTTTCATACCGCTGTCTTAAATCTTTTGTTTAAACACCTGGTCAAAATTGGAATTTGTAGCGAACAATCCGACCAAGAGCTATTCGAGGGTTGCTTTTGTTTTAGTATCCTTATCCTTAGTATCCTTTTTAGGATTCCTTTTTTTAAATCTAAAACTAAGGATTTTGTTTTAGAGTGAACTAATCTCGACACACACAAAACACATTCATGTATTATTCAAACCTCACATATTATTACAAAGGTGGTTGAGAAAATTTATATACATCATAAGCATTCGATTCATCAGGGACAGGAATATTCGAAATAAGATTTAAAATTCTCCGTTGGTATTGGAGTTGTTCATACGAGACTAGGCTATAATAATGCGTCTTTTAAATTTTGATGCGAACTCTGTGGCGTAAATTTCATGCAGGTTATAGACGATAAACGAATATCTTTTTTAAATCTCCATTGTTAAATTTGGTGAGGTATTTTGAGGTATTCTTGCCTGGTACGATTATGAAAGGTAGAGAAGGATATATGCGTCAGAAATATAGTTATTAGTCATACGTCCTAATTTTATTTTTAAAATCGAGCGACGTAAGGTTCCCAATGTTTACAAAAAAAAAAAAAAAAAAACAATTTCATAGCGGCTGTTTAAACTCTTGTGATCTTGATTTCTGAGAGAAAATTAACTACGAACTTCTTATCAATTCTAGTATTGGCTTTGCAAAATTAGTATCATGTAAGGGCCCAGATATCGTCATTACTATTTAGAACACATAAATATTATTGATGAATATATTTAGCTTCACAGCTAATATATCGCTAATATTCTTGCAAACTATCAACTGCTATAATACATTTAGTTTTATTTACAAAAAACTGATGAGAATCTAAATAGCAATCAGGACTCGCTTGTTCTATTCCAAGCAACAATTAAAGAATAAAGCATTTGCTGAAGAACTACAACGAAACTGATAAGGAACTTAACGAGTAAAAATAATGAATGCTTATACAATAATATACGTGAAGTTGAACATTTATGAATGTATTGATTGTATTATAATAATAATGGTGATAATAAAAAATAATGATAATAATAATACTAAAAAAAATAATAATAATGATAATAATA